>NC_090389.1:93410970-93698671 GCF_036365525.1 Heterodontus francisci | reverse complement strand
TAGAGAGAGTGGGGAGCAGAGAGAGAGAGAGAGTGGGGAGCAGAGAGAGAGAGAGAGAGAGTGGGGAGCAGAGAGAGAGAGAGAGTGGGGAGCAGAGAGAGTGAGAGAGAGAGGGGGAGCAGAGAGTGTGAGAGAGAGAGGGGGGAGCAGAGAGAGTGGGTGGGAGCAGCGAGAGGGAGAGTGGGGAGCAGAGAGGGGAGCAGAGGGAGAGGGAGAGGGGGAGGAGAGGGAGAGGGGGAGCAGAGAGAGAGAGAGAGAGAAGGGGGGTGAACAGAGAGAGAGACGAGGAGGAAGAGAGAGTGTGGTAGTAAACCTTTTCCTCCTGACCTCCAGGTGAAGGCGCTGAAGTCGGGATGGAGATTCCACCGGATGTCCACCAAGTCGCGGGAGCTGATCAGTTCCCTCAACCTCTCCACCGACGCTTGGCTGTGCTGGGGACTGGAGCCATCCCTCACTTCGAGGGTACAGTTAAAACCCTCCTCCCGCCCCCCCCCCCCCCCCCCAGGGTGATGCGCTCGCCGCTATCGATGGAGCTCAAGAGAGCGGACACTTCTTCAATGAAGCACGCTTGCAACTTGCTGGGCCTGGGTGCATACACGTTCACAAAGTGGTGCGGCACTCTACCGCGGCGAACGACGAGGTGGAGCTAGCGGCCCGGCACAAGCTCCTGACCCTCAAGATCTCTCGCTGAAAAGTCTTGGCCAGCAAGATATCGGGGTGAGGTTACTCGTGTAGACCCCACCCTGCCACTCCAGGATCCGAGTGGCTTCATCTCTGGGAATGGTGTGTGTTTCCTACAGAAAGCTCTTCACATACCTCCCTTCACTGAGGGCTGAGAGATTGTGAAATCTGCGGAGAGACCTCCCGCTGCCGTTGAGGCTGTTTATGGTTATCGTCATTTCAAAAGTACATAGAAACTCATTACCATCACCTCACCGCGAGCAGGGAGCGGAAGTGCCCCTGGCCTTCCACTCCCCAGCAACCCACTGCGGAACACTTTAAACCGGCACCTCTCAACCAGTTTCACGCCTACACCTTCCCCACCTTTTTGAGGGCGGCACGGACGGACTGGATAATTAGCGCCAGATTCGACCATTGGCCGAGGGACAGCTGAACTTTATTGCGGCAAACTCTGCATGCCGCGAGGAAGTCCCGTAGTTCCGCCATGGGGATGAGAGGAGACTCGGTTGGAGGCACGAGGGAGTTCACCGCATGTCTGGCGATGGATTCAAGACCATCCTCCGTGCCCCACATAGGGTCCCTATTGTCCTCTGGGTCGACCCCACCAGTGGCCGATCCACCCACCGCACACTGTGGGGCAGCCGTCTCGGCCACGCCAGCTGGTCCTGCCTCCGTCACGATCCCACCCCCAGGATCGATGTCGGAGGAGTCCTCTCTGGGTTCTTGAATGGAACCTGAGCCCGTGGGCACTAGAGGTTCAGGACCCCCCTCCACCTCCGTCCCCAGGCCAATGAGCGGCCCAGGGGAGACAGTAGTTCCCGACTCCGGAAAATCCAGCCAGATCCAGGACCAGAGGCAGAGAGAGGAGGCCATCTGCTGCCTCGCCAGCACCCACAGACCCAGCAGATGGGGAGTTACACATCCCGGGCAGCAACATCAGGCTGCTGGGAGGGTTGACCCTCATAGGTCTTGCCCCCACCCAGGACACCCGACCCAGTGGCAGATGGAATATTTTCACCTGGTGGGTTCACAGGGTCCCCCACCATGGGCGGGCCCTCCACCTCAGGAGGGACAGAGGGTACATGCCCAGGGTTCGAGGCCCTCATGGTGCTGGTGGCGGGGGGAGCCCAAGGATCTGCACCAGGAGATGGGCCCTGGAACTCACTGCCCTCGTCTCCTCTTATCTCGGGAGGGGCACAGAGACTCAGAGACCTCCATCTCAGCAGATGCCTCTGCTTCTCCCTCCTCACCCCCTTGCCCAGGTTTCTTGGGCCCAAGCTCAGCTGCAGGGCAGGTGGGCTTCCCTGGATCAGCCGTAGGGCTGAGTTTAGCTGTGGGGCAGGTGGGCTTCCCTGGATCAGCCGTTGGGCTGAGTTCAGGTTCAGGACTCTTTTCCGTATCCAGGGGGCGCGCCTTCAGGTGTTTTGTTTTGTGCCGCACCTTCCACCCGGACGGGTCCCCACCTCCCCACCGGAGGCCGTGAAGACCATAGCCTCTGGAACTGCCTGAGTGGCGTCTGTTGCAGGTATTGGGGGAGTGGGAGGAGGTGCAGCGGCGCCACCCTGGGCTGCCGAGGTAGAGTTGGCGGCCAGGAGATTGGGGCAGTTCTTGCAAACGTGTCCCATCCCCTTGCAGGCATGGCACCACGCCCTGTCAGAGCTCCAGAAGGCGCGGTAGGCCATCCCCTGGAACCTCCACTTTGAGGTGGCCCTCCAAAACCTCCTCCCACGCCAGCTGTATAAAGAGCTGGCGGTGGAAGGAGTAGACATGCCGGAGGATGTTCTCCCGAAGACCGAGCAGGATTGGGGTGACCCTCGACCTTACCTCCCCCAGATGGTGCAGATGGGGAAGGAGCAGCTCACTGGGAACGAAGAGCGGGATGTTTGATATCATCCGCTGCACAGTGGCCCCCAGAGGGTCCACTGGCAGGTAGGTTCTCCCCCTCCCCCCCACCACAGTGAGCCCCTTACTCAGAGCCAGGGACATCGCCCACTCAGTCTTCAGGAAGAACATAGCCTTCCCGTACATCTTCGAGGCTGCAACAATGGCTGAGGGGCTGGCAACCTCGGCCATTGCCTTTACGCAGGCCTCAATGGACATGTTGGGGTGGGGATAGCTCTTCAATCCATGGCTGGATGTTATTAATTTAAAGGGTGATGAGACCACATGGGCAGCCACAGAGACTGCAGCTGCATAGGTAGTAGAAGGGTCCCGCCATTGGTGATGAAGGGCTTGCCAGGGGTCTAAGAGCTTAAACCTACCCCGAATTGTAGGCTTGCAAATCAAACCAAATGAAAGATTCACAAGAGATACTGAAAAAAAAAACAGGTTAGAAAGTGGCAGGGTATAGAGGAGAGGGAAAGACAGACTGTAATGGATGACTTGCTCTCAGGAGGTGGTGCACACAGCACACTTAAAACAGTCTTTGCCAGCACTCTTGGTCTTCTGTTTAGGGGAGGCGTCTTCACCTGGGTCAGCTGAAGATGCCCAAGCTGTATCTATCGCTTTCCGTCTCTTTAGCCAGGCAGCTTCAGCTGACTCCAGGCTAGGCAATTGGGGTAGGGAGGGAGCTTCCCTGGGTGCTTGTTGCAGCAGAACAGATCCCTGTAGAATTGGCAGCCCCACCCTTCTTGTTCCGGCCACTTGTTCCTCCCCCAGCAGTCCAAAGCAAAGCAAACTTCTGGTGTTCAGCACCCACCTCCAAACAAAGCCTTGTTTCCAACAAAGTCTCTTTCTTCACTGTAAAAGTGATTGTTATTGAAGCGTTCCCTCTGCTCAGTGTAGCTCCTCTCTCCACCTCTGCAACCTCCAACTGCTGCCAGTACTGTCAGCTAAGGTTCGTTGCTGCAATCATCAGTCAGCACCTACAATCGATCAACAGCCGACCCTGTTTTTTTTTTAGGCAGCAGATAACCCAGTGCTGTATTTGTCCTGGGAATGTTTGATGGGGACAGTGTAGAGGGAGCTTTACTCTGCATCTAACCCCGTGTTGTACCTGTCCTGGGAGTGTTTGATGGGGACAGTGTAGAGGGAGCTTTACTCTGCATCTAACCCCGTGTTATAGAACATAGAACATAGAAAATACAGCACAGAACAGGCCCTTCGGCCCACGATGTTGTGCCGATCCTTTGTCCTCTGTCAAGGACAATTTAATCTATACCCCATCATTCTCCTTTATCCATATACCTATCTAAAAGCCGTTTGAAAGTCCCTAAAGTTTCTGACTCAACAACTTCCCCAGGCAAGGCATTCCATGCCCCGACCACTCTCTGGGTAAAGAACCTTCCCCTGACATCCCCCTTATATCTCCCACCCTTCACCTTAAATTTATGACCCCTTGTAACGCTTTGCTCCACCCGGGGAAAAAGTTTCTGACTGTCTACCCTATCCACTCCCCTGATCATCTTATAAACCTCTATCATGTCACCCCTCATCCTTCTCCGTTCTAATGAGAAGAGGCCTAGAATGTTCAGCCTTTCCTCGTAAGACTTATTCTCCATTCCAGGCAACATCCTGGTAAATCTCCTCTGCACCCTCTCCAAGGCTTCCACATCCTTCCTAAAATGAGGCGACCAGAACTGCACACAGTACTCCAAATGAGGCCTTACCAAGGTCCTGTACAGCTGCATCATCACCTCACGGCTCTTAAATTCAATCCCTCTGCTAATGAACGCTAACACCCCATATGCCTTCTTCACAGCCCTATCCACTTGAGTTGCAACTTTCAACGATCTATGCACATAGACCCCAAGGTCTCTCTGCTCCTCCACATGCCCAAGAACCCTACCGTTAACCCAGTATTTTGCATTCGTGTTTGTCCTTCCAAAATGGACGACCTCACACTTTTCAGGGTTAAACTCCATCTGCCACTTTTCAGCCCAGCACTGCAACCTATCCAAGTCCCTTTGCAGACGACAATAGCCCTCCTCGGTATCCACAACTCCACCAACCTTTGTATCATCTGCAAATTTACTGACCCACCCTTCGACTTCCTCATCCAAGTCGTTAATAAAAATCACAAACAGGAGAGGACCCAGAACTGATCCCTGTGGCACGCCACTGGTAACTGGGCTCCAGGCTGAGTATTTACCATCTAAGACCACTCTCTGCCTTCTATCAGTTAGCCAATTCTTAATCCAACTGGCCACATTCCCCACTATCCCATGCCTCCTGACTTTCTCCATAAGTCTACCATGGGGGACCTTATCAAATGCCTTACTAAAATCCATGTACACCACATCCACTGGTTTACCCTCATCCACTTGCTTGGTCACCTGCTCAAAGAATTCAATCAGGCTTGTAACAGTGTTGTACCTGTCCTGGGAGTGTTTGATGGGGACAGTGTAGAGGGAGCTTTACTCTGCATCTAACCCTGTGTTGTACCTGTCCTGGGAGTGTTTGATGGGGACAGTGTAGAGGGAGCTTTACTCTGCATCTAAGCACATGCTGTACCTGTCCTGGGAGTGTTTGATGGGGGACAGTGTAGAGGGAGCTTTACTCTGTATCTAACCCCGTTTTTTTTTTTTTTTTTCCTTTTTTTTGCTGGCAGGAAGTGCTCCAAATTGACCAGCCAATCCCCGTGCTGTACCTGTCCTGGGAGTGTTTGATGGGGACAGTGTAGAGGGAGCATTACTCTGTATCTAACCCCGTTTTTTTTTTTTTTCTTTTTTTTTCAGGTGACCTTTATACCCCAGGCCCCTTTTATATTTTTCACATCGAGGGGGCCTTTATCCCTCAGGCCCCCTTTATGTACATATTTACAGTTTTAAAATAACTTTATTAAAACAGATAAATAAACAAAAAAAAACTCAAATTAAAATGCCATTCTCGGCATCGACGATGCACTCCAGTCCCTGCGGTGCCCACCGGTCGCGGAAGGCCTCAAGCGTACCGGCGGACACCGCATGCTCCTTTTCCAGGGACACCCGGGCGCGAACGTAACCGCGGAAGAGGGGCAGGCAATCGGGGAGGACGGAACCCCCGACGGCCCGCAACCTGGACCTGTGAATTGCCACCTTGGCCAGGCCCAGGAGCAGACCCACGAGGAGATCCTCCTCCCGGCCCGAGCCCCTCCGCACCGGGTGCCCAAAGATCAGGAGCGTGGGACTGAAGTGCAGCCAGAATTTGAGGAGCAGCCCCTTCAGATACTCAAATAGGGGCTGCAACCTCGCACACTCCGTATAAATGTGGAACACGGACTCGTCCAGGCCGCAGAAAGTACAGCTGGCCTGGGAGTCCGTGAACCTACTTAAAAGCCTATTGCACGGGACTGCTCTGTGCAGCACCCTCCACCCCAGGTCCCCGATGTAAAGGGGGAAGACACCCGCGTAAAGAGACCTCCATCGGGGTTTCCCCTCGCCGCCAGATGGCAACGCGGACCGCCAGGGCGTGTCCGGCCGGCTGACGAGGGCGAGGAAGTGGAGAGTGTGCAGGAGCAGCCCGTACAGGAAACCCCTCCGCGCCGATTGGAATGTCACGGAGGGCATTTCCGAGAGGCGGCTCGGGTTGTGCGGGACCGGCTCCCGAGGAGGGTTTCGGGGCCTGGGTCCGATGAGCAGTTCCGGCCGAGCGGGGGTCAGCTCAGCCGGGATCGCTCCGCACTCCCGAGCCCCCTCGCCACCCGCAGTGAGGGGCGTCCCGGGGGTTTCGGCTACTCCTCCGCCCGCCGGACCGTCCCTGGAGTCGGCCGCCCGGACAGCCGAGGCGCTCTCCTCCGCCGGCGGGGGAGCGCCCTGACTGGAGGCGACCATGTTCCAGACTCGGAAAAGATCCCGGTAAAAGACAGGCAACTCCCTCAGAGAGGCGCGGCTAACGGACTCCACCGGGAGCTGCGTGTCGTCTTGAAGGCAGTGACACTGGCGGAAAAAATACGACGCCAGCGCACACCATCTGGGAGGACGCTCGACGTACAGGTATCTCTGCAGGGTCCGAAGGCGGAGAGTCGCAGCCTGGGTGCGGACGCACACCAGCGACTGACCGCCCTCCTCGATCGGGAGACTCAGGACCGCGGCAGAGACCCAGTGTTTCCTCTTGCCCCAGAAGAAATCGACGAGTTTCTTCTGGATCTTGGTGGCAAATACAGGGGGCGGGGCCAAAGTGACCAACCGGTACCACAGCATGGAGGCCACCAGTTGGTTTATGACCAACGCTCGGCCCCTGTAGGAAAGCACTCGGAGCAGTCCTGTCCAGCGCCCCAGCCGAGCGGTGACTTTCGCCTCCAACTCCTGCCAGTTTGCCGGCCAGGCTTCCTCAGCGGGGCTAAGGTGGACTCCCAGATAGAGGAGGTGCGTGGTGCTCCACGCAAAAGGTGTCATCTCCTCCGGCAGGGAGTCCACCCGCCACTGACCAACCAGGAGTCCGGAACATTTCTCCCAATTGATCCTCGCGGAGGACGCGGCAGAAAAGGTCTGCTGGCAGTCGCGCATCCTCCGCAAGTCAACGGGATCTGTGATTGCGAGGAGCACGTCGTCGGCGTAAGCCGAGAGGACGACCTGCATGGCCGGCTCGCGCAGAGCCAATCCCGTCAACCTCCTGCGAAGCAGGCACAGGAAGGGCTCCACGCAGATGGTATACAATTGGCCGGACATGGGGCACCCCTGACACACTCCTCTCCCAAATCGAAGGGGCGCCGTCAAGGACCCGTTAACTTTGACTAGACACTCTGCGGCGGCGTATAAAAGTCGGACCCGGGCCACGAAATGCGGCCCGAGTCCGAAAGCGCGCAGAGTCCCGAAAAGGTAATCGTGATCCACCCTGTCGAACGCCTTCTCCTGATCGAGGGAGAGAAAGGCGACCGACTGACCAGTCCTCTGGGAAAGATGGATCAGGTCCCGGACCAGGTGGATGTTGTCCTGGATGGACCGGCCCGGGACCGTGTAGGACTGGTCGGGGTGGATCATGTGGGCCAGCACGGAGCCCAGGCGGGTAGACATAGCCCGGGCAAAGATCTTATAATCCGTGCTGAGGAGGGAGACCGGACGCCAGTTTTTAAGCAGGCGGAGATCGCCCCTCTTCGGCAGCAGGACGATGACCGCCCTGCGCCACGAGAGGGGCATCTCCCCGGTCGCCAGGCTTTCCCCCAGGACCCGCGCGTAATCGTCCCCCAGGACGTCCCAGAACGCCCTGAGGAACTCCACGGTCAACCCATCCAGCCCTGGGGATTTGCCCCTCGAGAGCTGGTGGAGGGCGCCAGTCAGCTCCGCCAACGTGAGCGGAGCCTCCAATCCTTCGGCGCCCTCCGGGCTGACCTGCGGCAGGTCCTCCCACAAAACTCTGCGCGCATCCTCGCTGGATGGATCCGGAGAGAACAACGCACTGTAATACGTCCGGACCAGGAGGCCCATTCCCTCCGGATCCGTGATGGAGGATCCGTCGTCGGCCAGCAGCTCGACGAGCTGCTTACGGACCCCCCGCCATTTTTCCAGCGAGTAGAAGAAGGGTGAGGCGCGGTCCAAATCTTCCAGGATCTGGATCCGCGACCTCACGTACGCGCCTCGGGACCCTATGAGCTGCAGGTTCCTCAGCGCGCCCTTCTCTTTGTACGCCTGCCACAGGGCCGGGTCCGCGACGGCATGACCGAGGCGGGATTCCAAGTCGAGCACCTCCCTCTCAAGGCGCCCGACCTCGGCTTCCCGCCTCTTGGTCGACCCCTTCGCGTACTCCTGACAGAAGACGCGGATGTGAGTCTTGCCCACATCCCACCATAGCCTCAAGGTGGGGAAGCCCCCCTGCTTCCTTCTCCAGTCGGCCCAGAATCGACAGAACGAGTCCCGAAATCGCACGTCCTCCAGCAGCCGGTTGTTAAAGTGCCAGTACGCAGACCCCGCCCGCGTGCGGAGCGGAGTGAACTCCGCCCACACCAGGCGGTGGTCCGAGCACGGCACCAGCCGCATGGAGGCCGCCGAGACACGGGAGACGTACGCCTGCGAAATGTAGAGGCGGTCGATTCGCGACCCCCCTCCTCCAGACCTCCACGTGAAGGCGCTGGAGTCGGGATGGAGATTCCGCCAGACGTCCACCAAGTTAAGGGAGCTGATCAGTCCCCTCAACTTCTCCACCGACGCTTGGCCGCGCTGGGGACCGGAGCGATCCCCCACCTCGAGGGTGCAGTTAAAATCCCCCCCGAGGATGATGCACTCGCCGCTATCGATGGAGCTCAAGAGAGCGGACACTTCTTCAAAGAAGCGCGCTTGCAAAGCGCCGGGCCTGGGCGCGTACACGTTCACAAAGTGGAGCGGCACGCTACCCAGGCGAACGGCGAGGTGGAGCAAGCGGCCCGGCACTAGCTCCTTGACCCCCAAGATCTCCGGCTGAAAAGTCGGGGCCAACAAGATAGCCACCCCACTAGAAATAGGGGTGAGGTGACTCATGTAGACCCCACCCTGCCACTCCAGGAGCCAGGTGGCTTCGTCTCCCGGAACGGTGTGGGTTTCCTGCAGAAAGCTCACCGCGTATCTCCCTTCCCTAAGGACTGAGAGATTGTGAAATCTGCGGTGAGCCCCTCTGCTGCCGTTGATGTTGAGGCTGGCTATGGTTATCTTCATGTCAAAGGTACGTAAAACCCGTCACCAACAGCTCACTGTGAGGAGGGAGTGGAAGTGCACCTGGCCCTCCACTCCCCCAGCAACCCATTGAGGAACACATTAAAACGGCGCCTCTTAACCAGTTTCACGTCCGCGCGCTTGCCCGCTATCTTAAGGGCGGCACGGACGGACTGGATGATCAGCGCCAGATTCGACCAACGGTCGAGGGCCAGCTGAACTTTATTGCGGCAACCTCTGCAAGCCGTGAGGAAATCCCGGAGTTCCGCCGTGGGGATGAGAGGAGATTCGGTGGGAGGCACGAGGGACTCCACCACCTCACTGGCGATGGAATCAAGATCATCCTCCGTGCCCCGCACCGAATCCCCATCCTCCTCCGGGTCGTCACCGCCAGCGGCCGACACATCCACCACACACTGTGGGGCGGACGTCCCGGCCGCGCCAGCTGGTCCCGCCTCCGTCACGATCCCACCCCCAGGATCGATGGCGGAGGAGTCCTCTCTGGGTTCTATTGTGAAACTGGAGCCTGTAGGCACCAGCGGTTCAGGACCCCCCTCCACCTCCATCCCCAGGCCAATGACTGGTCCAGGGGAGACAGAAGTTCCGGACTCCGGGAAACCAGCCGGAGCCGAGACTGGAGGCGGCGAGAGGAGGCCATCTCCCGCTCCGCCAGCACCCACAGGCCCAGCAGATGGGGCAGCATTCTCAGTTATAACTGGGTCGGGTGTCTCCTGGTTGGTGGTGGACTCCGGCTGGGAGGCCCGACCCTCTGGGGCCTCGCCCTCCCCTTCATTCAGGACACCCGACCCAGTAGCAGTGGCGGAATGGGCGGTTTCCCCAGGCTCCCCCACCACAAGCAGGGCCCCACTTACTCCTTCAGGAGGGGCCTCACGTACCGGGGCCATCCCCTCCCCTCCATCCTGAGGAATAGGGAGCACCTGCCCGGACTTTGCAGCCTTGGTGGTGGCGGTAGGGGGCACCTGAGGACCAGAAACAGGAGGCAGCTCCCCTCCAACAGATGGGCCCTGCACCTCAGGGCCCTGTGTTATTTCTGTGGAGGGGTGCCTTCTCCTCTTTTTCGCACTTGGGCGCGGAGACTCAGAGACCTCCATGTCATCAGAGGCCTCCGCCTCCGCACCCTTTTTTCCTTTTTTAGTCACCCTGGGCCTGAGCCCAGCCCTGGGACAGGTGGATTCCATGGGAATGGGCTTTGGGCTGAGCTCAGGCTCGGGTTGAGTCAAAGTGTCCAGGGGACGCGCCTCACGATGTTTCTTTTTTCCCCGCGTCTTCCTTCAGCTCGGACGGACGCTCCCCTCCCCGCCAGAGGCTGTGAAAACCACAGCCTCCGGAACCGACTGAGCGGTGTCTGTTGGATGTGCGGGGGGAGTGGGAGGAGGTGCTGTGGAACCACTCTGGGCCGCCGAGGTGGAGCTGGCGGCCGGGAGGTTGGGGCAGTTCTTCCGAACATGCCCCACCCCCTTGCAGACGTGGCACCGCGCCCCGTCCGAGGTCCAAAAGACGCGGTAGGCCGTCCCCTGGAACTCCACATTAAATTGACCCTCCGTGTCCTCCTCCCGCGCCAGCTGCATAAATAACTGGCGGCGGAAGGAGTAGACATGTTGGAGGCTGTGCTCCCGAAGACCAAGCCGGACTGGGGTGATCCCCGACCTCACCTCCCCCAGATGGTGCAGGTGGGGGAGGAGGAGCTCACTGGGAATGAAGGGTGGGACGTTGGACAACATTATCCGATGCGCAGTGGCCCCCAGAGGGTCCACTGGCAGGAAGGTCCCCCCCACAGTGAGCCCTTTACTCAGGGCCAGGGACACCGCCCGCTCGGTCTTCAAAAAGAACACAGCCTTGTCATACATCTTTGAGGCCGCAACAATGGCCGAGGGGCCGACAACCACGGCCATTGCCTTAACGCAGGCCTCAATAGACATGTTGGGGTGGGGATAGCTCTTCACCCCATGGCTGCATGTCAATAATTTAAAGGGTGACGGGGCCACGTGGGCAGCCACAGAAGCTGCAGCTGCGTAGGTAGTAGAGGGCCCCGCCACCGGTGATGAAGGGCTTGCCATGGGTCCAAGAGCTAAACCCACCCCAAATTGTGGACTTGCACACCAAATATCAGCGATTTAACTGAAAATATTGAATGTGTAGTACAGACAAACAAACAAACAACAGATTAGTGGAGAGGCTGAGGTAATAGAGGAGAGGCAAAGGCAGGCTGGAAGGGATGACTTGCTTTCTGGAGGTGGTGCTCACAGTACACTTAAAACAGTCTTTGAAGTTGGTCTTCCGGTCTTCTGGTTGGGGGAGTCGTCTTCACCTGGGTCAGCTGAAGCTGCCCAGGCACTATCTATCCCCTTCCGTCTGTTTAGCTGGGCAGCTTCAGCTGACCCAGGCTTGGCAATTGGGGTGGGGAGGGAGCTTTCCTGTGTGCTTTTGCAGCAGCACAGATTCCTGTTGAATTGGCAGCCCCACCCCTTGTTGTTCCAGCCACTTGTTCCTCCCCCAACAGTCCAAAGTAAATTACTGGTGTTCAGCACCCACCTCCAGACAAAGCCTTGTTTCCAACAAAAAAAGAATGTCACTTTCTTCTCTTTTAAAGGTGATTGTTGTTGGAGTTTTCCTTTGCTTGTTTGTAGAAGCTCTCCCTTGCTCAGTGTAGCTCCTCTCTCCACCTCTGCAACCTCCAACTGCCACCAGCACGGTCAGCTGCACCTCGTTGATGCACTCAGGCTCCCAAATCAGTGGGCAGCCAATCCCAGTGCTGTACCTGTCCTGGGAGTGTTTGATGGGGGACAGTGTAGAGGGAGCTTTACTCTGCATCTAACCCCGTGCTGTACCTGTCCTGGGAGTGTTTGATGGGGACAGTGTAGAGGGAGCTTTACTCTGCATCTAAGCCCGTGCTGTACCTGTCCTGGGAGTGTTTGATGGGGACAGTGTAGAGGGAGCTTTACTCTGCATCTAAGCCCGTGCTGTACCTGTCCTGGGAGTGTTTGATGGGGACAGTGTAGAGGGAGCTTTACTCTGCATCTAACCCAGTGCTGTACTTGTCCTGGGAGTGTTTGATGGGGACAGTGTAGAGGGAGCTTTACTCTGCATCTAACCCCGTGCTGTACCTGTCCTGGGAGTGTTTGATGGGGACAGTATAGAGGGAGCTTTACTCTGCATCTAAGCCCGTGTTGTACCTGTCCTGGGAGTGTTTGATGGGGACAGTGTAGAGGGAGCTTTACTCTGTATCTAACCCAGTGCTGTACTTGTCCTGGGAGTGTTTGATGGGGACAGTGTAGAGGGAGCTTTACTCTGCATCTAACCCCGTGTTGTACCTGTCCTGGGAGTGTTTGATGGGGACAGTGTAGAGGGAGCTTTACTCTGTATCTAACCCCGTACTGTACCTGTCCTGGGGAGTGTTTGATGGGGACAGTGTAGAGGGAGCTTTACTCTGTATCTAACCCCCGTGCTGTACCTGTCCTGGGAGTGTTTGATGGGGACAGTGTAGAGGGAGCTTTACTCTGTATCTAACCCATCCCCTTATCTCAATTCTCAGACACCTCAACACCTTTCACCATAGGATGGATTGCTTTTGAGGTTTAGGTGCTGATTGTTTTCGAGGCAAATGTGACAGAGAATTGTACATAGCAAGATCCCAAGCAGCAAGCAGATGTATGGGCAGTTCCTCTGCTATTGGATGAGGGAGGAATGTTGACCAAGACTCCAGGAAATCTTATCTTCCAAATGTGTCCTGCAGTCTTCAACATCCACCTGAACAGTACTGAGATTAGCAAGTCATCCAAAAGCCTGCCCCTCCAACCGGCCAGCTCTCCCTCACCACTGCCCCTCCAACCGGCCAGCTCTCCCTCACCACTGCCCCTCCGACAGTGCGGTCCTCCCTCGCCACTGCCCCTCCGACAGTGCGGTCCTCCCTCGCCGCTGCCCCTCCGACAGTGCGGTCCTCCCTCGCCGCTGCCCCTCCGACAGTGCGGTCCTCCCTCGCCGCTGCCCCTCCGACAGTGCGGTCCTCCCTCGCCGCTGCCCCTCCGACAGTGCGGTCCTCCCTCGCCGCTGCCCCTCCGACAGTGCGGTCCTCCCTCGCCGCTGCCCCTCCGACAGTGCGGTCCTCCCTCGCCGCTGCCCCTCCGACAGTGCGGTCCTCCCTCGCCGCTGCCCCTCCGACAGTGCGGTCCTCCCTCGCCGCTGCCCCTCCGACAGTGCGGTCCTCCCTCGCCGCTGCCCCTCCGACAGTGCGGTCCTCCCTCGCCGCTGCCCCTCCGACAGTGCGGTCCTCCCTCGCCGCTGCCCCTCCGACAGTGCGGTCCTCCCTCGCCGCTGCCCCTCCGACAGTGCGGTCCTCCCTCGCCGCTGCCCCTCCGACAGTGCGGTCCTCCCTCGCCGCTGCCCCTCCGACAGTGCGGTCCTCCCTCGCCGCTGCCCCTCCGACAGTGCGGTCCTCCCTCGCCGCTGCCCCTCCGACAGTGCGGTCCTCCCTCGCCGCTGCCCCTCCGACAGTGCGGTCCTCCCTCGCCGCTGCCCCTCCGACAGTGCGGTCCTCCCTCGCCGCTGCCCCTCCGACAGTGCGGTCCTCCCTCGCCACTGCCTCTCCGACCAGGCGACCCTCCCCCCAGCACTGCCTCTTCGACAGGGCAGCCCTCCCTCATTCGTGCCTCTCCAACTGGGCGGCCCTCCCCCCAGCACTGCCCCGCACTGTCAGCCTGGATCATAGGCTTGTCTCTGGGAGTGGGCCTCGAGCACACTACTTTCTGACTCGGAGTTGGGAGTATTAAAATGTGACTGAGTAGAGAGAGCACGGTTCCTCACACTGTGGTCTCAAGCAGCCTGTGCAGCAGTTGTCCATTATCTGGTCCCTGGGTCTGTGTGTGTGAGGGTAAGTTAAAATATTCATTGGTGTCTCTCTCTCTCTCTCTCTCCACAGCTGGACCTGCAGCCCCAGGGGAAGGTGCTGATGGCTGTGCAGCTGTTCCTGGAGGATTCGGGTAAGATTTTTGTAGGAATCCATTGCTCGGTGTGAAGAATCCCCTTCAATTGTTCCTTTCCCCGCTCCAGTCTCATGAGGAAGAATTTACCTTCTGGGAAAGGAGCGGACCTGTGGGAAGAACACAGAGCGGGGAGCGGATAAATAGAGCACGAGGATCGCAACCTAGAGCACTTACCTGCCGGGAGAGGAGCGGACCTGTGGGAAGAACACAGAGTGAGGAGCGGATAAATAGAGCCCGAGGATTGTGGCCTAGAGCAACTTACCTGCCGGGAGAGGAGCGGACCTGCGTGAAGAACACGGAATGGGGAGCTGATAGATACAGCCCGAGGATTGTGGCCTAGAGCACTTACCTTCCGGGAGAGCAACGAAGAGGAGTCCAGGCGCACCGGAGTTTGAAAACAAAGTGAACAGTGACGTCACAGGAAAGCAGCAAGGTGATTGATTGGTGAGTAACTGCTGTTTGGGAATAATCTCTAAATAGCTGGGTTAGTACACTACTGTTAGGGTGTGCGTGTAAATAGCTTAATAATAAGCAACAAGTGAGTAGCTGGTATTTTTTTGAGTAAGGTTTAGTTTAACTCATAAACTGTATTGTTTTTAAGTAGGATTTATCAGTACTAGTAAGGTTTTATTAATTATAAGTAGTTGTAGCATTGGTAAGATTTCTTTTTTTAGCAGTAGCAAAGGGTCAACTAATAAATAAAGGAATGGTAGGGTTGCTTCAACCTTGAGAATGCACCTCCTGTGCTATGTGGGAGCTCCAGGGTGCTTCCCGTATCCTGGAGAACCATTTGTGCAGAACATATCGTCAATTGAAGCAGCTTGAGCTCTGGGTTTTGGAACTTGGGAAGTTGCTAATGACACTGTGCTGCATTCATGAGGATGAGCTACGTGGATAGCACATTTATAGATGTGGTCACCCCACAGCTTAAGAGTATGCAGGGAGGGAGGGAATGGGTGATCACCAGACAGTCAAAAAGAATCAGGAAGGTAGTGCAGGAGATCCCTGAGTGCATCTCACTCTCCAACAGGTATTCAGTTCTGAATACTGAGGAAAGTGATGCTTCACCTGGAGAGTGCAGCCAGAGCCAAGTCCATGGCACCAAGGGTGGCTCAGCTACACAGGGAGGTACAGGGAAGACTGGAAGAGCCATAGTGTTCTATTGCTGAAAGATGGAATTAGATTGGGTGGCTAGGTTTCGGCCGGCACAGACACGAATGGCCTCCTGTGCTGTAATTTTTCTATGGTTCTATAGTGATAGGTGATTCAATAGTCAGGGGAATAGACAGGTGTTTCTGTGGCCGCAGATGTGAATCCAGGATGGTGTGTTGCCTCCCTGGTGCTAGGGTCAAGGATGTCACTGAGTGGCTGCAGAGCATCCAGAAGGGTGAGGGTGAACAGCCAGCAGTCATGGTCCACACCGGAACCAACGACATAGGTAGAAAGAGAGATGAGGTCTTGCAGTCAGAATTTAGGGAGCTAGATAAGAAATTAGCAAGCAGGACCTCAAAAGTAGTAATCTCCGATTACTGCCAGTGCCACACGCAAGTGAGTAAAGAAATAGAAGGATAAGACAGATGAATGTGTGGCTGGAAAGTTTATGCAGGAGGGAGGGCTTCAGATTCCTGGGACATTAGGACGGGCTCTGGGGCAGATAGGACCTGTACAGTCCGGACAGGTTGCACCGAAACAG
This sequence comes from Heterodontus francisci, assembly GCF_036365525.1. Taxonomy (NCBI): domain Eukaryota; kingdom Metazoa; phylum Chordata; class Chondrichthyes; order Heterodontiformes; family Heterodontidae; genus Heterodontus; species Heterodontus francisci. The sequence goes on along the minus strand of NC_090389.1, from coordinate 93,682,757 downwards.
AGCCGGGACTGAGTTCCTTGCGGGATATTTTGCTAGTGTTGTTGGGGAGGGTTTAAACTAATTTAGCAGGGGGATGGGGACTTGAGGGTAGACTCAGCTGGGACAAAGTCAGAAATTAAAATGGAAGGCAGAAAATTAATGGATGAGTCTGGAAGACAGAAGAAACGAGGGTTAGAAAATTAAAAAAAGAGTTTGGCAGTGCTCAAGGGTATATATTTCAATGCAAGGAGTATAGCAAATAAAGCAGATGAGCTGAGGGCACAGATAGACACGTGGCAGTGTGATATCATATCTATTACAGAAACCTGGCTTAAGGAGGGACAGGAATGGTAGCTCAACGTTCCTGGTTACAGGGTTTTCAGATGCGATAGGAAGTGGGATAAGAAAGGAGGGGGAGTGGCAATTTTGGTCAAAGAAACTATTACAGCTGTGAGAGGGATGATATGTTGGAAGGTTCATCAAATGAGGTCATGTGGATTGAGCTAAGGAACAAAAAAGGGGCAGTCACACTGCTGGGAGTGTACTATAGACCCCCAAACAGTCCGAGGGAGATAGAAGAGCAGATATGTAGGCAAATCTCTGAGAAATGCAAGAACAATAGGGCAGTAATAGTAGGGGATTTCAATTACCCCAATATTAACTGGGATAGTTTTAGTGTGAAAGGAATTGAGGAGCAGAATTCTTGAGGTGTATTCAGGAGAACTTTTTTGCCCAGTATGTAGCAAGTCCAACAAGAGAGGGTGCAGTTTTAAACTTAGTTTTAGGAAATGAAGATGGGCAGGTGGAAGGAGTGGCAGTGGGAGAGCATTTTGGTGATAGTGATCATAATTCAGTCAGTTTCAACATAATTATGGAAAAGGGATTAGATAGAACAGGAGTTATAGTTCTCAATTGGGGCAAGGCCAATTTTACTAAACTGAGGAGTGATTTAGTGAAAGTGAACTGGAAACAGCTACTTGAAGGTAAATCAGTGTCAGAGCAGTGGGAGGCATTGAAAGGGAAGATTCAAGGGGTTCAGGGTAAACATGTTCCCACAGGGAAAAAGGGTGAGGCGGCCAAATCTGGAGCCCCCTGGATGTCAAGGGGCCGACAGAGTAAGATAAGGCAGAAAAGGAAAGCTTATGTCCGACACCGAGAACTCAATACTACAGAAAGCCGAGAGGAGGATAGAAAGTGTAGGGGTGAAATTAGGAAAGAAAGAGAGGGCATGAAAGAATATTAGCAAGCAAATTCAAGGTGAACCCAAAGATATTTTATCAATCAAAGTGATTCTTGACAATGCAGCTGTCAGCTGACGTAATCAGACTGCGCCAATCTGCGCACATGATTGGCTCCTACTCTCTGCGCATGCACTGCGTTCCGCATTGCCATGACTGGTTGGCGCATGCCCAGATTACGTCATTGAGTAACGCGGGGGTGGGGGCCGGGAGCGGGGGTGGGGGGCAGGTGGGGGGGAGCGAGGGTGGGGAGGAGCGGGGAGAGAGCGGGGATGGGGGGTTTGGAGAGAGCCGGGGATGGGGGGTTTGGAGAGAGCCAGGGTGGGTGGATTGGGGAGAGCATGGCCGAAGACCTTGGTGGTGGCAGGTGCGCTCTCCTCCTCCCTCACCCCAGGCCCGCTCGCTCCCCACTCCCATGTCTGCTTGCTCCCCCCATCCCCGGCCCCCTCGCTCTCTCCCTCCCCCCCCCCCCCCCCCCCCCCCTCCCGCTTTCTCCCTCTCCCGGCCCCCTCACTCTCTCCCTCCCCCAGCCCCCTCGCTGTCTCCCTCTGACCATTGTGTGCTGCCATGTGTTTAGGTTGCCATCGTGTGATTATTTGAGCAGCGCCATCTTTATTCCTGGCAGCTACCTGACTTCACAGACTGTGATGTTTTATTGGCACAGGCTGCCTTTATGCATGTGCCACAGTACTGCCACCTAGTGGTAGCGTTGTCAGCAAACCCAGGGCGGCACAGTGGTGCAGTGGTTAGCACCGCAGCCTCACAGCTCCAGGGACCCGGGTTCAATTCTGGGTACTGTCTGTGCGGAGTTTGCAAGTTCTCCCTGTGACCGCGTGGGCTTTCACCGGGTGCTCCGGTTTCCTCCCACAGCCAAAGACTTGCAGGTTAATAGGTAAATTGGCCATTGTAAATTGCCCCTAGTGTAGGTAGGTGGTAGGGAATATGGGATTACTGTAGGGTTAGTATAAATGGGTGGTTGTTGGTTGACACAGACTCGGTGGGCCGAAGGGCCTGTTTGAGTGCTGTATCTCTAAATAAATAAATCTTAAATTAAAAGTTAGAGGATAACTAAGGAGAGAGTAGGGCCATAAAAGACCAAAAAGGTAACCTATGAGTAGGAGCAGAAGATATTGGTATGGTTCTTCATGAATACTTTGTGTCTGTCTTCACAAAAGAGGGGGACGATGCAGATATTGTAGTTAAGGAGGAAGAGTGCGAAGTATTGGATGTGATCGACATAGGGAGAGAGGAAGTATTAATGGGATTAGCATCCTTGAAAGTTGATAAATCACCAGGGCCGGATGAAATGTACCCTAGGCTGTTAAAAGAAGCAAGAGAGGGAATAGCAGAGGGTCTGACCCTCATTTTCCAGTCCTCACTGGATACAGGTGTGGTGCCGGAGGATTGGAGAAATGCTAATGTACCTCTGTTTAAAAAGGGGGCAAAGGATAAACTGAATAATTATAGATCAGTCAGTCTAACCTCAGTAGTGAGCACATTGCTGGAATCTATTCTGAGAGACAGGATAAACTGAGGTCAATGGGAATCAGGGGAAAAACCCTCCACTGGCTGGAGTCATACCCAGCACAGAGGAAGATGGTTGTGGTTGTTGGAGGTCAATCATCTGAGCTCCAGGACATCACTGCAGGAGTTCTTCAGGGTAGTGTCCTAGGCCCAACCATCTTCAGCTGCTTCATCAATGACCTACCTTCAATCATAAGGTCAGAAGTGGGGATGTTCGCTGATGATTGCACAATGTTCAGCACCATTCGTGACTCCTCAGATACTGAAGCAGTCCGTGTAGAAATGCAGCAAGACCTGGACAATATCCAGGCTTGGGCTGATAAGTGGCAAGTAACATTCACGCCACACAAGTGCCAGGCAATGACCATCTCCAGCAAGAGAGAATCTAACCATCTCCCCTCGACATTCAACGGCATTACCATCACTGAATCCCCCACTATCAACATCCTAGGGGTTACCATTGACCAGAAACTGAACTGGAGTAGCCATATAAATACCGTGGCTACAAGAGCAGGTCAAAGGCTAGGAATCCTGAGGCGAGTAACTCACCACCTGACTCCCCAAAGCCTGTCCACCATCTACAAGGCACAAGTCAGGAGTGTGATGGAATACTCTCCACTTGCCTGGATGGGTGCAGCTCCAACAACACTCAAGAAGCTCGACACCATCCAGAACAAAGCAGCCTGCTTGATTGGCACTCCATCTACAAACAATCACTCCCTCCACCACCGACGCACAGTGACAGCAGTGTGTACCATCTACAAGATGCACTGCAGCAACTCACCAAGGCTCCTTGCACAGCACCTTCCAAACCCACAACCTCTACCAACTAGAAGGACAAGGGCAGCAAATACATGGGAACACCACCATCTGCACGTTCCCCCCCAAGTCACACACCATCCTGACTTGGAACTATATCGCCGTTCCTTCACTGTCGCTGGGTCAAAGTCCTGGAACTCCCTTCCTAACAGCACTGTGGGTGTACCTACCCCACATGGACTGCAGCGGTTCAAGAAGGCAGCTCACCACCACCTTCTCAAGTGCAATTAGGGATGGGCAATAAATGCTGGCCTGGCCAGTGACACCCACATCCCATGAATGAATTTTTAAAAACTGTCACTTAGGCACAGGTTAATCAAGGATAGTCAGCATGGATTTGTTAAGGGAAGATCTTGTTTGATCAACTTGATCGAATTTTTTGAAGAAGTAACAAGGAAGATTGATGAGGGTCGTGTAGTTGATGTGGTCTACATGGATTTTAGCAAGGCTTTTGACACCTTACAGTGAGGAGAGAGTGGAAGTGCACCTCGCGTTCCACTCCTTCAGCAACCCATTGAGGAACGCTTTAAACTGGCGCCTCACAACCAGTTTCACTCCTGTACCCTTCCCTTCCTTCTTGAGGGTGGCACGGACGGACCAGATGATCTGCTCCAGATTCGACCACCGGCCGAGGGCCAGCTGAACTTTCTTGCGGGAACCCCTGCATGCAGCAAGGATGTCCTGGAGTTCCGCGGTGAGGAAGACCACTGCCTCACTGCCAATGGATTTAAGATCATCCTCCGTGCCTCACACCGAGTCCCCAACCTCCTCCGGGTTGTCATCGCCAGTGGCTGACACACCTACCAGACACTGTGGGTCGGATGTCCCGGCTGCATCAGCTGGTCCCGTCTCCGCCAGGATCGATGGCAGAGGAGTCCTCTCTGGGTTCCTGTAGGGAACCTGAGCCTATGAGTGCCAGTGGTTCAGGCCCCCCTCCACCTGTGTCCTTAGGCCAGTGAGCGGAAATCCAGCCGGAACCGGAGAGAAGAGGCCATCTCCCACCCGGCCAGCACCCACAGGCCCAGCTGACGCCGCGTTATACAAATTGACCTCTGGGTCGGGTACATCCTGGGCGGCAGCATTAGGCTGCTGGGAGGGTTGACCCTCACAGGTCTTGCCCCCATCTGGGACACCCGACACATCGGCCAAAGGAGAGATTTCTCCCGTGGGGTCCACAGGCTCCCCCACCATAGTTGGGCACTTTCAATCCTCATTGGGAGTTGCTACATTAACGGGGGCTTTCCCCACTCCATCCTGAGGGGCAGAGGGCTGCTGCTTAGGGCTCGAGGCACTGATGGTGCTGGTGGTGGGGGAGCTGGAGGACCCGCACCAGGCAATGGACCCCGCAACTCCTGGCCCTCTTCAGAGGAGGGGCAACTCCTCTTATTCTGGGAGGAGCGCAGAGGCTCAGAGACCTCCATCTTAGTAGAGGTCTCTGCTTCCACCTCAGCACACCCCTGCCCAGAGCCCTTGGGCCCAAGCTCAGCCGTGGGGCAGGTGGGCTCCCCTGGATCAGCCCGAGGGCTGAGCTCAGGCTCCATTCGTTGTTTTGTGTCTGGGGGTGTGCCTTTGGGTGTTTCGACTTGCAGTGCGCCTTCCTTCCACCTGGACAGGTCTTTCCCTCGCCATCAGAGGCCGTAAACACCACCGTTTCTGGAACCGCCTGAGCGGTGACTTTTGCAGGAGTAGGGGGAAGTGCAGCGGTGCCACCCTGGGCCACTGAGGTGGAGTTGGTGGCCAAGAGGTTGGGGCAGTTTGTACGAACATGCCCCACCCCCTTACAGGCATGGTACTACGCCCCGTCTGAGGTCCAGAAGACCCGGTAGGCCGCAACCTGGAATTCCACATTGAAGTCGTGTTCCATGACCGCCTCCCACACCAGCTGCATAAATAACTGGTGGCGGAAAGGAGTAGACATGCTGGAGGCAGTTCTCCCGAAGACCAAGCGGGGCTGGGTTGATCCCCAACCCTCGCCTACCCGAGATGGTGCAAGTGGGGGAGGAGGAGCTCACTGGGATTAAAGGGCGGGACGTTCGATAACAGAATCCACTGCGCAGAGGATCCACTGGCAGGCAAGTCCCAATCACAGTGAGTCCCTTACTCGGGGCCAGGGACATCACCCGCTTGTTCTTTAGGAAGAATAACAGCCTTGCCATACATTTTTGAGGCTGCAACAATGGCTGAGGGGCTGACAACTTTGGCCATTGCCTTTATGCAGGCCTTAATTGCCATATTTGGGTGGGCGTAATTCTTCATCCCATGCTTTGTTGTTAAAAGCTTGAAAGGTGACGGGGCAACAGAACGGCCGCAGCAGTTGCTGCAGTACAGGAAGGCCCTGCCACCGGAGAGGACCGAGAAGCCATGGGCCGGAAGAGTTACACCCACTGTGTGTTGAGAGAGATGGGGAGAAATAAATAATTAGCAAATGTAATAATAAATTGATAATGCAAGGAGTTGGAAGCAAAAGGGGAAGAGGCTGAGGGAGAGGAAGACCAGGAGGAATCAGTTTTCACAGCTGCAATAATGCAGAGCAGTCTTACAGCTGGTCTTCTGGTTGGAGGGGGGGTGAGGTCTTCACCTGGGCAGCTTCCACTGTCCCAGGCCAAGTAGTTGGGGTGGAGAGGAAGCTCCCTATTCGATGGTAACAAATGACGCAGGAGCCCCCCACCCCCGGATTGAGACAGGCAGCCCCACCCTGGGCTGCCCTCTTGCCTCTTCTTTCCCCCTTCCAACAATCAAATCAAAAAGACATCAAATGCTCCAACCAACCTCTCAAAGATTTTTCAGTCCTGTGTCTTCCTGTTGCTTTCCTTTGGTGACAAAATAATTAAAAACCTTCCTCTCTGTTTCTGTCTCTTCCTCCCTGCAGCGATTTCACAGCCTCCAGTTCACAGCCCACCATCAACAGTCAGCTGAGGCTCATTGTTGCTCACAAGTCCTGAGTAATTTCACTTGGGCAGCAGCCAACCCCTGTTTTTTTTTTTCTTTTTCTTTTTTTCTTTGGTGGCCTTTATTCCTCAGGTCCCCTTTATATACATATTTACAGTTTTAAAATAACTTTATTAAAACCAGATAAATAAACAAAAAACTCAAATTAAAATGCCATTCTCGGCATCAACGATGCACTCCAGTCCCTGCGGTGCCCACCGGTCACGGAAGGCCTCAAGCGTACCGGCGGACATCGCATGCTCCTTCTCCAGGGACACCCGGGCGCGAACGTAACCGCGGAAGAGGGGCAGGCAATCGGGGAGGACGGAACCCCCGACGGCCCGCAACCTGGACCTGTGAATTGCCACCTTGGTTAGGCCCAGGAGCAGACTGACGAGGAGATCCTCCTCCCGGCCCAAGCCCCTCCGCACCGGGTGCCCAAAGATCAGGAGCGTGGGACTGAAGTGCAGCCCCTTCAGATACTCAAATAGGGGCTGCAACCTCGCACGCTCAATATATATGTGAAACACGGACTAGTCCAGGCCGCAGAAAGTATAGGCGGCCTGGGAGTCCGTGCACCTACTTAAAAGTCTGTTGTGTATCTAACCCCGTGCTGTACCTGCCCTGGGAGTGTTTAGTGGGGACAGTGTAGAGGGAGCTTTATTCTGTATCTAACCCCATGCTGTATCTGTCCTGGGAGTGTTTGATGGGGACAGTGTGGAGGTAGCTTGACTCTTTTTCCTTTTTATTATTCATTTCATGGGATGTGGGCATTAGTGGCAAGGTCAGCATTTGTTGCCCATTCTTAATTGCCCTTGAGAAGGTGGTGGTGAGCTGCCTTCTTGAATCGCTGCAGTTCATTTGGTGCGGGTGCACCCACAGTGCTGTTAAGGAGTGAGTTCCAGGATTTTGGCTAAGCGACAGTGAAGGAAGGGCAATATAGTTCCAAGTCAGGGTGGTGTGAAATTTGGAGGGGAACTTGCAGGCGGTGGTGTTTCCTTGTGTCTGCTGCCCTTGTCCTTCTAGGTGGTAGAGGTCGCGGGTTTGGAAGGTGCTGTCGAAGGAGTCTTGGAGAGTTGCTGTAGTGCATCTTGTAGATGGTACACACTGCTGCCACTGTGTGCTGGTGGTGGAGGGAGTGAGTGTTTAAGGTGGTGGATGGGGTGCCGAACAAGTGGGCTGCTTTAGCCTGGGTGGTGTCGAGCTTCCTGAGTATTGTTGGAGCTGCACCCGTCCAGGCAAGTGGAGAGTATTCCATCACACTCCTGATTTGTGCCTTGTAGATGGTGGACAGGCACTGATGATCGAGGAGGTTAGTTATTTGCCACAGAATTCCCAGCCTCTGACGTGGTTTTGTAGCCACCATATTTGTGGCTGGTCCAGTTAAGGTTCTGGTCAATGCTAACGCCCAGGATGATAGTGGGGGATTCAGTGATGTTAATGCTGTTGAATGTGTTGAATGTCAAGGGGAGATGGTTAGATTTTCGTTGGCGATCATCATTGCACAGCACTTGTGTGGCACGAACGTTACTTGCCACTTATCAGCCCAAGCCTGGATATTGCCCAGGTCTTGCTGCATGCGGGCACGGACTGCTTCAGTATCTGAGGAGTATCTAATCCGTGCTGTCTCTCCTCTGCCAGTGGAGGTGCAGTTTTTTAGGATGATTGCTATTTAGGCCTGCACGGAGTGTGAAGAAGGGAGTTTGGTAAGTGACAGCAATTTAAGGGTTAATCGCTTTAATCTAGTTTTTTGTTTAAATTTAGCAAATACTTAAAATTACTGTTTAAGTTTCTTGGTTTTAAACAGGGATATACAAGCTCTGAGTAGCTGCAGCTAGTTAATTAGGTAGCTAACTTAAACTGGTTTCTAAGTTGCAGCAAAGCTGATACATCATTGATTTCAGAGAGTATAAATTTGGGGGTCTCTGAGTGCTGCTTGTCTACACTGAGTGCACAGAGTGTGAAGAAGGGAGTTTGGTAAGGAGGGGTGCTATAAATAATTTTAAAAAATCAATGTAGTTTAATTGAGAGAGAGAGTGAGCGGAAGAGTTCACCGGGAAGCAGCGAGAGAGGAGCGGGGCTAGCTGCTGCTGCTGCGGCTAGTCTGCCAGCTTTCAGAAAGAAAAATCAAGGTGTGACATTACAGGGAAGCAGCAAGGTGATTGGCTGGGTGCGACTTTGGAGCTATAAACAGCGCGAGAGGGGAGAGAGAGCGGCAAGGCACAGGGAGCTAGTTGGTGAGTATCTGGTAGGTATTTTCTTACTACTTTTCTTTTTTCTGCTGATTTTTATTTTTTCCTCCAACAGTTATGTCTATCGACTAAGTAGAAGGGGAAACTGTGGTGTAGTGGTAATGTCACTGAATTAGTAATCCAGCGACCGAGGCTAATGCCCTGAGGATATGGGTTCAAATCCCAACGTGGCAACTGGTGGAATTTAAATTTAATTAATTAATAAAATCTCGCTAGTCTCAGTAATGGTACCATGAAATCATCATCAGTTGTCATAAAAACCCATCTGGTTCACTAATGTCCTTTAGGGAAGGAAATCTGTTGTCCTTACCTGGTCTGGCCTACATGTGACTCCAGACCCGCAGCAATGTGGTTAACTCTTAAATGCCCTCTGAAATGGCCTAGCAAACCATTCAGGTCAAGGGCAATTAGGAATGGGCAACAAATGCTGACCTTGCCAGCGATGCCCACATCCTATGAAAGAATAAAAAAACACCAGTAGTCGGCAGGTGGTTACTCATTTGTTCATTGTATTTATAACCGTTTTATTATGTTTATTTAACTTCCATTTTAGTGCAGTAAATAAATAATTTGAGGCATGGCATGGCTGCTCACACCCGTCTAATGCACATCCTGTGTCATGTGGGGACTCCAGGATCCTACACATATCCTGGACAGCTACATATGCAGAAAGTACCACAAAATGCAAGAACTCAAGCGGTGAATCTTGGAATTCGAGGGGCAGCTGGTGTCACTGAGGTGCATTCGCAAGTATGAGAGATACGTGGTTAGCACGTTTCAGGAGCTGATCATCCCGCAGCTTAAGAGAGGGCAGGCAGAGAGGGCTGGATGGCTGCCAGACAGATAAGAAGGACAAGGCAGGTAGTGCATGAGTTCCCGGAGGGCATCCCACTTTCAAAATGGTATTCAGTTCTGAGTACCGATGGGAGAGAGGATTCTTCTGGAGAGTGCAGCGAGAGTCATGACCAGAGCCCCGTGGGTGGTTCAGCTGTGCAGGAAGGGAGAAGAAAAGGCAGGAGAACAGTAGTTGTAGGGGATTCTATAGTTAGGGGAACAGACAAGCTTTTCTGTGGTTGCAGACGTAATTCCAGGATGCAAGGGTCATGGATATCACCGAGTGGCTACAGAGCATTCTGGAGGGCGAGGATGCACAGCCAGAGGTCACGATCCACATTGGTGCCACGATATAGGTAGGAAAAGGGATGAGGTCCTGCAGGCTGAGTTTAGGGAGTTAGAAGAGATTAGCAAGCAGGACTTCAAAGGTAGTAATCTCCGGATTACTCCCAAGGCCATGTGCTAGTAAGTATAGAAATAGGAGAAAACACCAGATGAATGTGTGACTGGAGAGATGGTGCAGGAGGGAGGGCTTCAGATTTCTGGGGCATTGTAACTGGTTCTGGGGAAGGTGGGACCTTTACAAGCCAGACAGTCTACACCTGAACAGGACTGGGACAAATATCCTTGCAGGAAGGTTTGCATGTGCTATTGGGCTGGTTTAAACTAGATTGGCAGGGGGATGGGAACCTGCGGGCAGTTTCGGAGAGGACAAATTCAGGGCAGGGAACGGGAGGCAGAAAATCAGCAATGACTCTGAAAGACAGAAGAAGCAAAGGTTAAAAAGTGTACAGCACAGGAATTTGACCGTGTTAAAAGTTATTTATTTAAATGCAAGGAGTATAGCAAATAAAGCTGATGAGCTGAGGGCACAGATAGACACATGGCAACATGATATAATTGCTATAACGGAAACTTGGCTTAAAGAGGGGCAAAAATGGCAGCTCAACATCCTTGGATGTAGAGTTTGCAGGTAGGATAGAGTGGGGGATAAAAAAGGAGGGGGTGTAACATTATTGGTTAAAGAATCAATTCCAGCTGTGAGGAGGGATGATACGCTAAATGAATCATCAAATGAGGCCATATGGGTGCAGCTCAGAAATAAAAAGGGGCAGCCACACTACTAGGAGTGTACTATAGACCCCCAAATAGTGAGAGGGAGGTAGAAGAACAAATATGTAGGCAAATTTGAGTGCAAAAACAATAGGGCAATAATAGTTGGGGATTTCAGTTACCCTAATATCAACTGGGATACAAACAGTGTGAAGGGCACAGAGGGCCTAACATTCTTGAACTGCATTCAAGAGAACATTTTTAGCCAGCACGTATAAAGCCCAAAGAGAGGGGGCGCAATTCTAGATTTAGTCTTCGGAAATGAAGCTAGGCAAGTGAATGAAATAGCAGTGGGTGACCATTTTGGAGATAGTGACCATAATACAGTTAGATTTAGCATTATTATGGAAAAGGAAAAAGATAAAACAGGAGTAAAGTTTCTAAATTGGAGGAAGGCAAATTTTACAAAACTGAGAGGTGATCTGGTGAAAATGGACTGGATGTAGCTACTTGAAGGAAAGTCGTTGGCAAACCAGTGGGCCTGTCCCGACAAAGATAAAGGGTGGTACTGTCAAATCTAGAACGCCCTGGTTATCTTGAAGCATACAGGGTAAGAGAAAGCAGAAAAAGAAAGCTTATGACAGTCACAAAAAACTTACAAGGCCTTGAGTACAGAAAGTGCAGGGGTGAAGTAAAAAAGGAAATTAGGAAAGCAGAGAGAGGACATGAAAAAATATTGGCAGGTAAAATCAAGGAAAACCCAAAGATGTTTTATCAGTATATTAAGAGCAAGAGTACAACAAAGGCAAGGGTAGGGCCTATCAGAGATGTACAAGGTAACATGCGTGGATGCAGAAGATGTGGGCAGGGTTCTTGATGAATACTTTGTCTTCACAAAGGAGAGGGTTGATGTAGACATTGTAGTTAAAGAGGAGGAATGTGAAATATTAGATACGATGAGTATAAGAGAGAGGAGGTACTAGAGGGTCTGACATCCTTGAAAGTGGATAAATTGCCAGGACCGGATGGATTGTATCCCAGGTTATTAAAGGAAGCCAGAGAGAAAATAGCGGACGCCCTGAGGATCATTTTCAAATCCTCACTAGATACTGGTGAGGTACCAGAGGATTGGAGGTCTGTGAACATAGTACCATTGTTTAAAAAGGGTGCGAGGGATAGGCCAAATAATTATAGGCCGGTCAGTCTGACCTCGGTGGTGGGTAAATTATTAGAATAAATTTTGAAAGATAGGATAAACTGTCACTTAGAAAGACATGGATTAATCAGGGATAGTCAGCATGGATTTGTGAAGGGAAGGTCGTGTTTTATTAACTTAATTGAATTTTTTGAGGAAGTAACAAGGAGGATAGATGAGGGTAGTGCAGTGGATGTGGTCGACATGGATTTTAGTAAGGCATTTGACAAGCTCCCACATGGCAGACTGGTCAGTAAAGTAAAAGCCCATGGGCAGAGAAGAGCAGAGCCCGAGGAGCTGGGGAAAAATCGAAAAGTGGCATCAGAGTGACATCGCATTGAAGAGTGGGAGCAGGGAAACAGAGAGCAGCTGGGGTCAGTATTCAGGTAAGTTTTTAATTTAATTTAATTGAATCAACATAGAGTAAGACTTGATTGATTTATAAGTATATTCACTAAAGACTAAAGCAGTTTAAAAAAAAAACTAAAGGCCAGTCGGAAATTTAAATAACAAATTAAAATCTAATTATATAAAATAGAGATGCGGGGCCAGGTGATGTGTTGTACCTGCATGATGTGGGAGCTGGTGGACCCCATTGTGGTTCCTGGTGAACACATCTGTAGCAAGTGTTGGCTGCTCGAGGAACTCTGGCTCAGAGTTGATGAGCTGGAGTCTGAGCTTCGGACACTGCAACACATCAGGGAGGGGGAGAGTTACCTGGACGCTGTGTTTCAGGAGGCAGTCACACCCCTTAGATTACCTACCTTGAATTCAGCCAGTGGTCAGGGACAGGAGGGTGTGACTATGAGTGAGGCAGGTAGAGGGATCCAGGAGGTAGTGCTGCAGGAGCCTCAGCCATTGTCCTTGTCCAACAGGTTCGAGATTCTTGCTCCCTGTGTGGACGAGAGCAGAGACTGTAGGGAGGATGAGCAAACTGACCACAGCACCATGGTACAGGGAGCCATTCAAGTGGGGGGAGAAAAGAGAAATGTAGTCGTAATCGGGGAGAGTATAGTTAGGGGCATAGACACTGTTCTCTGTGGCCAGGATCGAGAGTCCCGAAGGCTCTGTTGCCTACCTGGTGCCAGGGTTCAGGATATCTCATCTGGGCTGCAGAGCAACTTGGAGTGGGAGGGGAAAGATCCAGTTGTCGTGGTCCACGCAGGTACCAACGATATAGGTAGAGCGAGGTTAGAGGTTCTGCTGAGGGAATATGAGCAGTGAGGGGCTAAATTAAAAAGCAGAACCAAAAAGGTAGTAATCTCCGGATTACTACCTGAGCCACGAGCAAATTGGCAAAGGGTCAATAAGATTAAAGAGGTAAATGCGTGGCTCAAAGATTGGTTTGGGAGAAATGGGTTCGAATTCGTGGGACATTGGCACCAGTACTGGGGAAGGAGGGAGCTGTTCCGATGGGACGGGCTCCACCTGAATCATGCTGGGACCAGAGTCCTGGTGAATCGCATAACTAGGGCTGTAGATCGGGCTTTAAACTAAATAGTTGGGGAGGGGGGGAGAGTTCAGTTCCTTGGAAAAACAGGAAGTTAAAGGAGAAGGTAGAAGTGCAGGTTAGTGGTGAGGCTGATTGTTACCAAACTGCAAGATGTGTACTGGTTAAACCAGAAGAGAGAAATAATAAACAGACGAATAAAGCATCAGTGCTGAGGGATAGGTTAGAGGGTACAGCCCAAATATATACAAATGCACAGAGTGTAAGGAATAAACCAGATGAACTGCAGGTGCACATTCAAGTGGAAGATTATGATGTGGTGGCCATTGCGGAGACGTGGCTGCAGGATGGTCGGGACTGGGAACTAAATATACCTGGTTCTAAAGTTTACAGGAGGGACAGGGAAAATGGCAGAGGGGGTGGAGTAGCCTTACTGATTAGAAATAATATCACCTCATTGGTGAGGGAGGATATAATGAGGGGAAAGCAACCAGTGGAGACCTTATAGGTGGAACTGAGGAACGGAAAAGGATCTAAAACTGTAATGGGTGTTGTGTATAGACCCCCTGGTAGCAGTTCTGAGGTGTTAGATTGTATAAATGCACAAATTAGGCAAGTGTGTAACAAAGGCAGAGTAGTATTAATGAGGGATTTTAACTTCCACATAGATTGGGAGAGGCAGACTAGCACTTGTCAGAAAGGTAGTGAATTTCTGGAATGTGTCCGGGATAGTTTCCGACAGCAACATGTCCTAGGGGACAGGCAATATTAGATTTAGTTATGAGTAATGAGCCAAATTTAATTAATAGCCTAACTGTGCGTGAACATTTATCAAATAGTGATCACAACATGATTGAATTCAAGCTAGCGTTTGAAAGTGAAAAGCACGAATCAGCTACTAGAATTTTAGACTTGGGTAAGGCTGACTTTACCGGGATGAGACAGAGACTGTCCAGGGTAAACTGGGTAAGTCTGTTAATGGGTCAAACGACTGAAGAACAGTGGAGAATATTTAACGAAACATTTAACGAAATACAGAGGGAGTATATACCCCTGAGAGGAAAAAGCTCCACTTCACAGAAAAAACAGCCATGGACAACTAAAGAGATTAGGGATAGCATAAAACAAAAAGAAAGGGCTTACAAAAATGCAAAATGCAGCACAGATCCGGCCGAATGGGATCGATACAAAGACCAGCAAAGGGTCACAAAGCAGCTTATAAGAGCTACTAAAGAGATTATGAAAGGAAACTTGCAAGGGACATCAAAATCAATAAGAAGAATTGTTAAAGTTACATAAAGAGAAAGCGGGTGGTCGAGAGCAACGTAAGCCCACTAAAAGCTGAAAATGGAGATATTGTCATTGATAATGGGGAAATGGCAGACATGTTGAACAATTACTTTGCCTCAGTATTTACAGTTGAAAAGGAGGATAACTTGCCGGAAGTCCCGAAAAAATTAATAGCCAATAGGGGACAGGGACTAAATACAATTAACGTAAGTAAAACATCAGTAACAAGGAAATTAATGGAACTGAAGAGTGAGACATCCCCAGGACCTGACAGTTTCCATCCGAGGGTGTTAAAGGAAGTAGGGGAGCACATTGTAGATGCCCTAACTATAGTCTTTCAGAGTTCCCCAGATTCAGGAGTGGTCCCTCTGGATTGGAAAGTTGCACATGTCACTCCACTTTTTAAGAAGGGTGAAAGGGGAAACCAAGGAAATTACAGACCAGTTGCCTGACATCTGTGGTGGGCAAATTGCTGGAGTCTATAATCAAGGAGAGGGTGACTGAACATCTAGAAAAATTTCAGTTAATCAGGGACAGCCAGCATGGATTCATGACAGGAAGGTCATGCCTGACAAATCTCATTGAATTGTTTGAAGAGGTGACTAAGGTAGTGGACAGGGGAGTGTCTATGGATGTTATTTATATGGATTTCCAGAAGGCATTTGATAAAGTCCCACATAAGAGACTGTTAACTAAGGTAGAAGCCCATGGAGTTGAGGGCAAATTATTGACATGGTTAGGAAGTTGGTTGAGTGGTAGGCGACAGAGAGTGGGGATAATGGGTAAGTACTCCGATTGGCAGGATGTGACTAGTGGTGTCCCGCAGGGATCTGTGTTGGGGCCTCAATTATTCACATTATTCATTAACAACTTGGATGATGGCATAGTAAGTCATATATCCAAATTTGCTGATGATACAAAGTTAGGCGGCATTGTAGACAGTCTAGATGATAGCATAAAATTGCAAAGAGATATTGACAGACTAGGTGAGTGGGCAAAACTGTGGCAGATGGATTTCAATGCGGGCAAGTGTGAGATTTTCCATTTTGGACCAAAAAAGGATAGAGCAGGGTACTTTCTAAATGGGAAGAGGTTAAGTACAGTGGATGTCCAAAGAGACTTGGGGGTTCAGGTGCATAGATCTTTAAAATGCCACGAGCAAGTGCAGAAAATAATCAAAAAGGCTAATGGAATGCTCGCCTTTATATCTAGAGGATTGGAGTATAAAGACACAGAGGTTATGCTGCAGCTGTACAAAACCCTGGTTAGACCCCACTTGGATACTGTGAGCAGTTCTGGGCACCACACCTTAGGAAGGATATATTGGCCTTGGAGGGAGTGCAACGTAGGTTGACAAGAATGGTACCTAGAATACAGGGATTAAGTTACGAGGAGAGATTAGACAAATTAGGCCTGTTTTCGCTAGAATTTAGAAGGTTAAGAGGTGATCTGATCGAAGTCTTCAAGATATTAGCAGGAAAAGACAGGCTAGATAAAGATAAACTATTTCCACTGGTTGGAGATTCTAAAACTAGGGGGCATAGTCTAAAAATTAGGACCAGACCGTTCAGGAGAGATGTTAGAAAGCACTTCTTCACGCAAAGGGTGCTAGAGGTTTGGAACTCTCTCCCACAAACAGCAGTTGAAGCTAGAACAGTTGTTAATTTTAAATCTGAGATAGATCGATTTTTGTTAAGCAAAGATATTAAGGGATATTGGCCAAAGGCAGGTATATGGAGTTAGGCTGCAGATCAGCCACGATCTCATTGAATGGCGGGACAGGCTCGAGGGGCTGAATGGCCTACTCCTGTTCCTATCTTCCTATGATTCAGGGGAATGTGGTGAGTTGGATCCAAAATTGGCTCAGTGCCAGGAAACAAAGGTCAGTTACCTGGGGTGGGGAAAAAAACTGAAAAAGTGACGTCACAGGAAAGCTGTGACCCGATTGGCTGGTAGGGAATCTGTACCGAATTTGAAAATAAAACTGATAAAAATTGATTAAAATCCTAATTAACTAATTAATAAGTAGAGTAACTAAACCAGAGGGAGGAGATTACTGTATTTAGTTAGCATTTAGTATTTATTGTAGAAATCTAGCACTAGGGACCATATAGTTAAGTGTATCATAATTTAGTAAGGATTTAATAAGTATTTATTTTATATTAATTAACTAATTAGTGCTAGAAATGACAGTTAGAGGGGTGAAGTGCTTCACCTGTGAGATGTGGGAGGTCTGTGATGCTTCCAGCGTTCCGGAGGACTACATCTGCAGGAAGTGTACCCAGTTGCAGCTCCTCACAGACCGCATGGATCGGTTGGAGCGGCAACTGGATGCACTTAGGAGCATGCAGGTGGTGGAAAGCGTCATAGACAGGAGTTTGAGAGAAGTGGTTACACCCAAGGTGCAGGCAGATAGATAGGTGACCGCTAGAAGGGGCAGGCAGTCAGTGCAGGAATCCCCTGTGGCTATCCCCCTCTCTAACAAGTATACCGTTTTGGATACTGTTGGGGGGGATGGCCTATCAGGGGAAAACAGCAGCAGCCAGAGCAGTGGCACCATGGCTGGCATTGTTGTTCAGCAGGGAAGGACAAAGCGCAGAAGAGCAATAGTTATAGGGGACTCTATAGTCAGGGGCACAGATAGGCGCTTCTGTGGACGTGAAAGAGACTCCAGGATGGTATGTTGCCTCCCTGGTGCCAGGGTCAAGGATGTCTCTGAACGGACAGGGGGCATTCTGAGGGGGAGGGTGAACAGCCAAAGGTTGTGGTACACATCGGTACCAACGACATAGGCAGTAAGAGTGATGAGGTCCTGCAGGGGGAGTTTAGGGAGTTAGGTAGTAAGTTTTTAAAAAACAGGACCTCTAGGGTTGTAATCTCTGGATTACTCCCTGTGCCACGTGCCAGTGAGGCTAGAAATAGGAAGATAGTGCAGCTAAACACGTGGCTGAGCAGCTGGTGTAGAAGGGAGGGTTTCAGATATCTGGACCATTGGGCTCTCTTCAGGGACAGATGGGACCTGTACAAGAAGGACGGGTTGCATCTAAACTGGAAGGGCACTAATATCCTGGCTGCAAGGTTTGCTAGCGTCACTCGGGAGGGTTTAAATTAGTGTGGCAGGGGGGTGGGAACCAGAGCAGTAGGACAGCTAGTGAAATAAATGAGGAGGACATAGAAAATAAGGCCAGTAAGACTAAGAGGAAGGGCAGGCAGGGAGATGTTGCTGAGCACAGCGGGACTGGTGGTCTGAAGTGCATTTGTTTCAATGCGAGAAGTATAACAGGTAAGGCAGATGAACTTAGAGCTTGGATTAGTACTTGGAAATATGATGTTGCTATTACAGAGATTTGGTTGAGGGAAGGGCAGGATTGGCAGCTAAATGTTCCAAGCTTTAGAAGCTTCAGGTGGGATAGAGGGGGCTGTAAAAGGGGTGGGGGAGTTGCATTACTGGTTAAGGAGAATATCACAGCTGTACTGCGGGAGGACACCTCAGAGGGGTCATGCAGCAAGGCAATATGGGTGGAGCTGAGGAATAGGAAGGTTGCAGTCACGATGTTGGGGGTTTACTACAGGCCTCCCAACAGCCAGCGGGAGATAGAGGAACAGATATGTAGACAGATTTTGGAAAGATGTAAAGGTAACAGGGTTGTGGTAGTGGGTGATTTTAACTTCCTCTATATTGACTGGATCTCACTTAGTGCTGGGGGCTTGGATGGGGCAGAATTTGTGAGGAGCATCCAGGAGGGCTTCTTGAAACAGTATGTAGATAGTCCAACTAGGGATGGGGCCATTCTGGACCTGGTATTGGGGAATGAGCCCGGCCAGGTGGTCGAAGTTTCAGTAGGGGAGCATTTCGGGAACAGTGACAATAATTCCATAAGTTTTAAGGTACTTGTGGATAAGGATAAAGAGTAGTCCTCGGGTGAAGGTGCTAAATTGAGGGAAGGCTAATTATAACAATATTAGGCAGGAACTGAAGAATTTAGATTGGGGGCGGCTGTTTGAGGGTAAACCATCATCTGACATGTGGGAGTCTTTCAAACGTCAGCTGATTAGAATCCAGGACCAGCATGTTC
Source organism: Heterodontus francisci (assembly GCF_036365525.1). Lineage (NCBI taxonomy): Eukaryota > Metazoa > Chordata > Chondrichthyes > Heterodontiformes > Heterodontidae > Heterodontus > Heterodontus francisci. The sequence goes on along the minus strand of NC_090389.1, from coordinate 93,664,119 downwards.
CTGTGAGGAAGAAAGACAAGTCTGGCAAGTTTCGGGAAGCTTGGATAACACGGGATATTGTGAGCCTAGTCAAAAAGAAAAAGGAAGCATTTGTAAGGGCTGGAAGGCTGGGAACAGACGAAGCACTTGAGGAATATAAAGACAGTAGGAAGGAACTTAAGCAAGGAGTTAGGAGGGCTAAAGGGGGTCATGAAAAGTCATTGGCAAACAGGATTAAGGAAAATCCCAAGGCTTTTTGTACATATATAAAGAGCAAGAGGGTAACCAGGGAAAGGGTTGGCCCACTCAAGGACAGAGAAGGGAATCTATGTGTGGAGCCAGAGGAAATGGGCGAGGTGCTAAATGAGTACTTTGCATCAGTATTCACCAAGGAGAAGGACTTGGTGGATGATGAGCCTAGGAAAGGGACTGTAGATAGTCTCAGTCATCTCATTATCAAAAAGGAGGAGGTGTTGGGTGTCTTGCAAAGCATTAAGGTAGATAAGTCCCCAGGGCCTGATGGGATCTACCCTAGAATACTGAGGGAGGCAAGGGAATAAATTGCTGGGGCCTTGACAGAAATCATTGCATCCTCATTGGCTACACGTGAGGTCCCAGAGGACTGGAGAATAGCCAATGTTGTTCCTTTGTTTAAGAAGGGTGGCAAGGATAATCCAGGAAATTATAGGCCGGTGAGCCTTACGTCAGTGGTAGGGAAACTATTAGAGAGGATTATTCGGGACAGGATTTACTCCCATTTGGAAACAAACAAACTTATTAGCAAGAGACAGCTTGGATTTGTGAAGGGGAGGTCGTGTCTTACTAATTTGATTTGAGTTTTTTGAGGAAGTGACGAAGATGATTGATGAAGGAAGGGCAGTGGATGTTATCTATATGGACTTTAGTAAAGCCTTTGACAAGGTCCCGCATGGCAGACTGGTACAAAAGGTGAAGTCAGAGGTGAGCTGGCAAGATGGATACAGAACTGGCTCGGTCGTAGAAGACAGAGGGTATCAGTGGATGGGTGTTTTTCTGAATGGAGGGATGTGACTAGTGGTGTTCCGCAGGGATCAGTGCTGGGACCTTTGCTGTTTGTAGTATATATAAATGATTTGGAGGAAAATGTAGCTGGTCTGATTAGTAAGTTTGTGGACGACACAAAGGTTGGTGGAGTTGCGGGATAATGATGAGGATTGTCAGAGGATACAGCAGGATATGTATTGGTTGGAGACTTGGGCGGAGAAATGGCAGATGGAGTTTAATCCGGACAAATGTGAGTTAATGCATTTTGGAAGGTCTAATGCAGGTGGGAAGTATACAGTAAATGGCAGAACCCTTAGGAGTATTGACAGGCAGAGAGATCTGGATGTACAGGTCCACAGGTCACTGAAAGTGGCAACACAGATGGATAAGGTAGTCAAGAAGGTATACGGCATGCTTGCCTTCATCGGTCGGGGCATATATAAAAATTGGCAAGTCATGTTACAGCTGTCCAGAACCTTAGTTAGGCCACACTTAGAATATTGCGTGCAATTCTGGTCGCCACACTACCAGAAGGACGTGGAGGTTTTGGAGAGGGTACAGAGGAGGTTTACCAGGATGTTGTCTGGTCTGGAGGGCATTAGATATGAGGAGAGATTGGAAAAACTCGGATTGTTTTCACTGGAACGACAGAGGTGGAGGGGCGGCATGGACAGAGTGGATAGTCAGAAGCTTTTTCACAGGGTTGAAGAGTCAGTTACTAGGGGACATAGGTTTAAGGTGCGAGGGGCAAAGTTTAGAGGGGATGTGCGAGGCAAGTTTTTTACACTGAGGATGGTGAGTGCCTGGAATTTGCTGCCAGGGGAGGTGGTGGAAGCAGATACGATAGCGACGTTTAAGAGACATCTTGACATACATGAATAGGAAGGGAATAGAGGGATATGGGCCTCGGAAGTGCAGAAGGTGTTAGTTTAGGCAGGCATCAAGATCGGCGCAGGCTTGGAGGGCCGAATGGCCTGTTCCTGTGCTGTACTGTTCTTTATTCTTTGTCAATGGATGTTTTTGTGAATGGAAAGCAGTTTCAGTGTTGGGTCCCTTGCTGTTTGTGGTATATATTAATGATTTGGACTTAAATGTGGGAAGCATGATTGGGAAATTTGCAAATGACACAAATGTTGGCTGCCTATTTGATAATAAAGAGGATAGCTGTAGACTCCAGAATGATATCAATGGTTTGCTTGAGTGGGTGGAAAAATGGCAAATGGAATTCAATCTGGAGAAATGTGAAGTAATGCAAAGGAATGCACAATAAATGGGAGGATATTGTGAGGGGTAGAGGAAGTGAGAGACCTTGGAGTGCATGTCCACAGGTCCCTGAAGGTGGCAGGACAGGTAGATAGAGTGGTGAAGAAGGCATATGGAATGCTTTCCTTTATTGGCCGAGATATAGAATACAAAAGCAGGGATGTAATGCTGGAACTGTATAAAATGCTGGTTAGGCCACAGCTGGAGTATTGTGTACAGTTCTGGTCATCACATTACAGGAAGGACATAATTGCTCTGGAGAGAGTACAGAGGAGATTTACAAGAATGTTGCCAGGGCTTAAAAATTGCAGCTACGAGGAAGGATCGGATCAGCTAGGGTTGTTTTTCTTTAGAACAGAGGAGGCTGAGGGGTGACATAATTGAGGTGTACAACATTATGAGGGGCCTAGGTAGAGTAGACAGGAAGGACCTGTTTCCCCGAACGGAGAGGTCAATTACCAGGGGGCACAGATTTAAGGTGATTGGTGCAGGGTTAGAGGAGACATCAGGAAAAGATGTTTTCACCCAGAGGGTGCTGGGTGTCTGGAATTCACTGACTGGATCGGTGGTGGAGGCAGAAACCCTCAATTCATTTAAAAAGTACCTGAACATGCACCTGAAGTGCTGTAACCTGCAAGGCTATGGATCAGGTGCTGAAAGGTGGGATTTGAATTGGTGGCTATTTTTTTTCAGCTGGTGCAGACACGATGGGCTGAATGGTCTCCTTCTGTGCTGTAACTTTTCTATGGTTAGAGCGGCTGAATTTCTTTGCTGATTGTTGGGTGGGTAATTCTTCTCGGCAGTGCTGGGTGATTGGTGATGAAAAGATTGCTGATATTGGAGATGGGGAACCAATCAATGTGCTGGAGGTTGACCACACCTCCTGGCCCAGTGCCATGTTGCTACGGTGACAACTGCCTTCAGATGAATATAACTGGTTGTAAATCCTGAATGACCAGCAGTCCCAAATTGGTTTAACCATTTAAAGCCCAGCCTTGACTTGTAGTAAATGGTTACATCCTTACTGTACCTGGCTGAGCCAATCACTGGACGAGGGGAGTATTAGCAATGCGTCGCCTGGATTGGCACAATTTGGTGACATTGGGCTGGGGGTTTGGGGACAAGGAGATGCCTTGGTTTGGGGGTGTAACTGCGGTTGGGGACAATGTTCCCTGAGGCACAGGGCTGGGCAGCAGTTAGCAATGTGCTGCTCGGAACAAACAGGTTATGTACCAGCGACATTCCTTTTAAGATGTGGCATGCAGCGATCTTAAAGAAACCACCCAGTGCAACAAGCAGGCCGTGCACTGCAAACAGAAGTTAGAGGAAACATTGTGCTTGTGGGTACTGGTGCCTGTGTAATCCAGACTCCAAGAAGAGCAGAGATGAAATCTGTTATTGTGTTCTGGGGCCAGATCTCCATAGAACCATTGAAAAATTATGGCACAGAAGTAGGCCATTCAGCCCATCGTGTCTGCGCCGGCTGAAAAGTAAAAGTAAACAGGATTTTGTTAGTGAAACCTCAGACAGTTGTGGACCGACTGACCCTTGTCCTAGTCTAGTCATTGGGTAAGTTGTAAATTTTGAATTCAAAACATCTAGCAGCACAGGAACAGGCCATTCAGCCTCTCGAAACTGTTCACCTGTTCAATTAAATTATGACTGAGCTGTATCTCAGCTCCATTTACCTGTCTTTGTTCCGTATCCCTTAATCCCCTAATGCAACAAAAATCTGTCAATCTCAGTCTTGAAATTTCCAATTGATCCCCAGCCTCAACAGCTTTTTGGGGGAGAGAGTTGCAGATTTCCACTCCCCTTTGTGTGAAGAAGTGCTTCCTGACATCACCCCTGAATGGCCTGGCTCGAATTTGAAGGTTTTGTTCTGGAGGAAACAATTTCATTCTTTATCCTATCGAGATTGTTAATCATCCAATAATATGATTGTTGTCAGACTGGTTCACTAATGTCCTTTTGGGGTAAGGACAGCAGGTTTGGTGTGAGACTTGAGTCACGCAGATACAGACTGGGGAAGGACAGCAATTTAAGGAATAGTCATTCCTTAAATGACATTTAGTGAACCGGTTTGGTTTGGTGACAACCCGACACCTTCACGGCCACTTTTTATTTCTAGATTTATTTTTAAGTGAATCTGAACTCTGAAATCTTTGTAGTGAGACTTAAACTCTTGTCTGTATTATTTGCTCAATAGCACAATCTCCACAACTGACCCTGACCCCAAGACTGCCATCTTTCTGCGTACCCCCCCCCCCCCATCTCCCGCCCCCCCCCATCTCCCGCCCCCCCCCATCTCCCGCCCCCCCCCATCTCCCGCCCCCCCCCTCTCCCGCCCCCCCCCTCTCCCGCCTCCCCCCATCTCCCGCCTCCCCCCATCTCCCCCCTCCCCCCCATCTCCCCCCTCCCCCCATCTCCCGCCTCCCCCCATCTCCCGCCTCCCCCCATCTCCCGCCTCCCCCCATCTCCCGCCTCCCCCCATCTCCCGCCTCCCCCCATCTCCCGCCTCCCCCCCATCTCCCGCCTCCCCCCCCATCTCCCGCCTCCCCCCCCATCTCCCGCCTCCCCCCATCTCCCCCGCCTCCCCCCATCTCCCCCGCCTCCCCCCATCTCCCCCCCCCCCCCCCCATCTCCCGCCTCCCCCCCCATCTCCCGCCTCCCCAGCAATGTCCAGGGGACCCTCATGAGCTGGTCTTTGTATCTACAGATTGTCACCAGTCTGTGAGGGAGGAGGATGGTGCAGTAACTCTGAACCGCCGCCGAGGGGCAATCAAACAGGCCAAAATCCACTACATCAAAAACCATGAGTTCACCGCCACCTTCTTCCGGCAACCCACCTTCTGTTCCGTGTGCCGGGATTTTGTCTGGTAAGGATCTTGGTGCCGAGCTGATCTGACCATAACGCGGTTTAAGATTGAGATTGTTGTTCACTCAGTGGAGCCCACGGGTGGGGCTGGGGTTGCGGCTTGGGGCCCAGGTATGTGATCAGAGGCTGGGGTGCACAGGCAGGGAATGGTGCATGAGCCGCGGAGCTGGGGCGTGGCCGGGGTGGGGGGGGGTGTTGTGGGGGGAGAAGGTGTGGCCGAGGGTGGGTGTTGGATCCCATTGGTTACACAAAGCGAGACAAAGTCCGACTGTAGCTTTAAGAAACTTTATTGCTGTACGAAATGGTTACATCATCAGCAAAGCAAACATACACACACCTCTGCCTCCACCTTCCTGCCTGAGCAGGGAAATCAAGCCTTTCTTATAGTTCTTCATACAAATCAGTGACACCCCCTTTATGTTCCCAATTGGTGTCATGGCCTGATTGGGGTACTGCCTTGTTACCTTCTCCTCTAGCAGTTTCTCATCCCCCTATCTCCTTGGACTGTTAGGCTGATTGCTATACAATAGGATACGATTAAACAGTCTGCAGCTGTCCTGTTAGTTTCTGCTTGTTAGTCTGCTTCTACTGATAAGCTGTCTGTTCAGCCCTGAAGTTACTTTATTATTACTGATAAGCTGTCTCTGCAGCTCCGAGGTTATTTTGTTAGTAGTACATAATTGCTTAATCATTTCACCTTAATTGTCCCCATATTATTCTGTCCGCACAGCGGGTCACAAACCAGAGATTGCATGCTCATTGAGCTGCTATTGGTTCAGTTCCCCTTTGGGTACAAACTCTTTCTGGATTTCGTTTTTTTCTGGATTCAGTTCCTGGACCCGAGAGTCGCTGCCCTTTTTCTAGAATATTCCAAAATCAATCCTGCATCCCGTTCTCTCTACACCCAGACCCTCTGGGCCCTCTTCACCACCCCCCACAAAAAACCGGGAGCCGTCCTAATGCCCCAACCCTCCCGTCCTGGAGCCGCCACCCTCACTTCCCTCCCCACTCCTGGAGCCTCCCTCACTCCCCCATCCCACCCGGGGATATACTGGGCTGTGCCAGGCTGACCCGGGACAGCGCTTTGTAATTTGGTCTGGGGATAACGGTCGATGTTGTGCTTTGTGTCAGTCTTTAGTACAATTAGCTGTGTTTACTTTCCTCCACAGGGGCCTGAACAAGCAGGGGTACCAGTGTAGACGTGAGTATTCCCCCCACATTGAGTAAATCACAGTCCTCGCTCTCCATCTTGCATTCTGGCTTTAATCCTGTCTGTCATTTCCTTGCAGAATGTAATGCTGCAATTCACAAGAAATGTATTGATAAAATCATCGGCCGCTGTACAGGCACTGCCACCAACAGCAGGGACACAGTGGTAAGAACTGCAGGACCCCAACCTCGGTACAGTATCCAGCCTGGGGACCCACTCCCTCCCACGGCCCAGTACAGGTTACTCCTCTCTTTTCCCCCCCACTCCCCTCTCCTCCACCCTCCTCCCACTCCCCTCTCCTCCACCCTCCTCCCACTCCCCTCTCCTCCACCCTCCTCCCACTCCCCTCTCCTCCACCCTCCACCCTCCTCCCCTCTCCTCCACCCTCCTCCCACTCCCCTCTCCTCCACCCTCCTCCCACTCCCCTCTCCTCCACCCTCCTACCACTCTCCTCTCCTCCACCCTCCTCCCCTCTCCTCCACCCTCCTCCCACCCCTCTCCTCCACCCTTCCCCTGCTCCCTTTCCCCCGCTCCCCTCTCCTCCACCCTCCCCCCGCTCCCCTCTCCTCCACCCTCACCCCGCTCCCCTCTCCTCCACCCTCCCCCCACTCCTCCACCCCCCGCTTCCCTCTCCTCTACCCTCCCCTCGCTCCCCTCTCCTCCACCCTCCCCTCGCTCCCCTCTCCTCCACCCTCCGCCCCGCTCCCCTCCGCCCCGCTCCCCTCCGCCCCCCTCCGCTCCCCCCTCCGCTCCCCTCCCCCCTCCGCTCCCCTCCCCCCCGCTCCCCTCCGCCCCCCTCCGCTTCCCCCTCCGCTCTCCTCCCCCCTCCGCTCCCCTCCCCCCTCCGCTCCCCTCCCCCCTCCGCTCCCCTCCCCCCTCCGCTCCCCTCCCCCCTCGCTCCCCTCCCCCCTCGCTCCCCTCCCCCCTCGCTCCCCTCCCCCCTCGCTCCCCTCCCCCCTCGCTCCCCTCGCCCCCCTCGCTCCCCTCGCCCCCCTCGCTCCCCTCGCCCCCCTCGCTCCCCTCGCCCCCCTCGCTCCCCTCGCCCCCCTCGCTCCCCTCGCCCCCCTCCCCCCTCGCTCCCCTCCCCCCTCGCTCCCCTCCCCCCTCGCTCCCCTCCCCCCTCGCTCCCCTCCCCCCTCGCTCCCCTCCCCCCTCGCTCCCACTCCCCCCTCGCTCCCCTCCCCTCGCTCCCACTCCCTCCCCTCCGCTGCCCTCTCCTCCGCTGCCCTCCCCTCGCTGCCCTCCCCTTCCCTCCCCTCCACTCCCACTCCCTGCCCTCCCCTCGCTGCCCTCCCCTCGCTGCCCTCCCCTCGCTGCCCTCCCCTCGCTGCCCTCCCCTCGCTGCCCTCCCACTCCCTCCCCTCCCCTCGCTCCCGCTGCCCTCCCCTCCCGCTCCCCTCCCCCCCCACCCCCCTCCAACCTCCACCCTCCCTCCAGCCAGTACATTTTCTGACCTTTGGGGGTGAGAGGGATGTTGTGGATGCATGCCAGTGAATGCCCCAGTGTTTCTATTCAATGTCTGTGTTGCTATGCAATATCCTCTTTCACAATGCAATGACCCCACAATGTCACTTTTAAAAATTCGTTCACTGAATGTTGCATTGTTGCCATCCCTATTTGCCCTTGGGAAGGTGATGATGAGTCACCTTGACAACTGTGTGGCTTGTGAGGCCAGTTCAGAGGGCAGTTAAGAACTAACCACATTGTTGTGGGTCTGGAGTCACATGTAGGCCAGACCAGATAAGGACAGCAGATTTCCTTCCCTAAAGGATATTAGTGAACCAGATGGATTTTACAACAATCGAGTAGTTTATTGGTCACCACATGCTGTTTGTGCATCGATTTACGGTGTCCTTACATTGCTTTACGATGTCTCTATGGCTGTACATGTCAGCAATCCGCCGAGGGTTGCTGCCATTATAACACTTTGTCCTCCAGTTTCAGAAGGAGCGTTTCAACATCGATGTTCCACACAGGTTTAAAGTGAACAACTACATGAGCCCAACATTCTGTGATCACTGTGGGAGCTTGCTGTGGGGGCTGGTCAAGCAAGGACTCAAGTGTGAAGGTGTGACTTTCACTCACCAACGTTTGGCAGACATCTCTGCATCCTGTATTGTTTTTCTCAGTAAACACCACTGTTTCTCTTCCCAACGCAGAATGTGCGATGAATGTGCATCACAAGTGTCAGTCCAAAGTGGCCAATCTCTGTGGAATCAACCAGAAACTGATGGCTGAGGCACTCAACCAGATCAGCATGGTAAGTGGAAAAGCCCAGTTGCCAAGGGTGTAGGTGCTGGCCTGGTTAGTGACAAATAATGATTTCTATGTAGGTATTTGTCTGTACAGAAATTCAGATTTTACACCCATACTAATCACAGTAACAAAAGGTGCAGGGAGGTCATGGTGGAGGCACAGGTCTGGAGACAGGCAAGTGACCTGTATCCGAGCTCTTTGTAGCTGCTGAGGTCGAGGGGTTCACTCTCTGTCTCACTCATGCATTCACTGTTACTCAATGTCTCTTCTGTTCAGATTTTTGTTGGAATGATACAGCACAGAAGGAGGCCATTCGGCCCATCGAGCCTGTACTGGATCCTAGAAAGAGCCATCCGATTAGTCCCACTCCCCCCTGCTCTTTCCCCCACAGGCCTGCAAATTTTTCTAATTTCCTTTTGAAAGTTACTATTGAATCATCATCTACTGCCCTTTCAGACAGCGCATTCCAGATCACAACAACTCACTACGTCAAAAAGATTCTCCTCGTCTCCCCAACTGGTTCTTTTGCCAGTTACCTTAAATGTCCCTCTGGTAACTGACCACCCCCCCCCCACCCCCAACATCTCCACCTCCCACGAGGAAGACCCTCCTTATTTATTCTATCAAAACCATTCATAAATTTTAACCCCTCTGTTAAATGCCCCCTTAACCTTCTCAGCTTGAGGATGAACAGTCCCAGTTTCTGCAGTTGCTTCACTTTTTTAATTGAGAGTAATGCCGTTCAGAGTTTTAAAATAGTTTTTGTATTTCTCACAGAAATCATCCACTCGGAGGTCCGATAGCAGTCTGTCTGACAATTCAAACATAGGGATTTATCAGCCTTTCAATAACTCCACTGGATCTGGAACCCAAAACCTGGACAGCACAGGTACCTGCACGGACACCCTCCCTCTAATGGGAACTCCAGAGTGAGTTAGGAGCTGAAGCTGTGAGTTCCAGTTGCCCATTGGTAGAATTGGTTGGCAAAGATGAAAAGATCTGAAGTGATCACACTGACTTGTGGCTGACTCCTGCTGGTACTCTGAAGAACTGCAGCAGCCATGTGTCCATTCGATACCATATAAAAGCTCCAATGTGATGACAGGACTGTTACTGAGTAGACAAGATGGGAAATAGGACCATGACTTTACGAAGGGTGGGTTCAGCCTGAGACAGTGGTCAGAGGTGGAGTCAGTAGTGTTGGATAACTTTGGCCTTCCTAATGTCAGATGAGCAGTTCGACACCACATAGGCAGTGACAGGTTTGAGATAGGTGTGGAATGGTCGAGCTGGGTGTCATCTGCATTCATGTGGAAGCTAACCCCCTATGTATAGATGATGTCCCCGAGGGCCAGCGTGTTAATGAGATGGAGGAGGAGGATAGATCCTTGGTGGACTCGAGATGGGGGTGGGGTAAACCAATGATGATGATGCTCGGAGGCAGAAAGGGGGCTGGAGGAGGATGATATGGTCAACCATGTCAAAGGCTGCAGAAAAGACCAGATAAGAGAATGCCCCATGGCCACAGTCACAGAATCCTGGTGCTCATTAATTGCTGTGGGAAGGTAGAACCTGAGATGGGCACAGATTTGGGAAGCTCAAGGACTTCGGAAACAAAGGGAAGATTGGAGATGGGTTGGTAGTTGTTGAGGATAGAGAAGTCAAGGGTGTTTTTTCGAGGAGGGGCCAATTTACATAGAAATTGCAATACAGAAATAGGCCATTTGGCCCAACCAGGCGATGTTATTGTTTGCCCTCATGGGATGTAGGGAGCAGGGAGGGGCACTGGTGGTTAGCAGGTCATTGGGAATGGGATCAAGGGAGCAGGAGTTGGCTCGCATGCAGGAGACAAGTAAGTCGGGAGAAAGGGCTCCACATACAATGGTTAGTTAGAAACATGCCTGTCTACATAGTAGATGGAAGGTCACACATACACCTCCACGTGCACAATTGCTGGTGTTCTTGGTGTGTGCTCACCTGCTCAGGGAGCAGCTTTTCCTGGGCTCGATGCACTGAGGGACTGAGATGGATCTTTGAACGTCAGCCTCGCACCAAACCTGATCGGCTGAAGCCTGACCTGTGACCCCTGAAACCAAGGCAATGTCTCCCCTCTCAGGTGGATGTAGAAGATCCCATTGCAGAAGAAGAGCAGGGGAATTCTCCCGGTGTTTTGTTCAATATTTATCCTCAACCCACATCACTAAAAACAGATCTTCTGATCATTATCACGTTGTTTGTGGGATCTTGCTGTGTGCAAATTTGTTGCCATGTTTCCTATATTACAACAGTGACTACACTTCAAAAGCACTTCATTGGCTGTAAAGCACTTTGGGATATCCTGATGTGATGAAAGGCGCTACAGAAGTAACCCTAACCCTAACCCTAACGTGATAGTCAGCACGGTTTTGTGACGGGTAGGTCGTGCCTCACAAACCTTATTGAGTTTTTCGAGAAGGTGACCAAACAGGTGGATGAGGGTAAAGCAGTGGATGTGGTGTATATGGATTTCAGTAAGGCGTTTGATAAGGTTCCCCACGGTAGGCTATTGCAGAAAATACGGAAGTATGGGGTTGAAGGTGATTTAGAGCTTTGGATCAGAAATTGGCTAGCTGAAAGAAGACAGAGGGTGGTGGTTGATGGCAAATGTTCATCCTGGAGTTTAGTTACTAGTGGTGTACCGCAAGGATCTGTTTTGGGGCCATTGCTGTTTGTCATTTTTATAAATGACCTGGAAGAGGGTGTAGAAGGGTGGGTTAGTAAATTTGCAGATGACACTAAGGTCGGTGGAGTTGTGGATAGTGCCGAAGGATGTTGTAGGGTACAGAGAGACATAGATAGGCTGCAGAGCTGGGCTGAGAGATGGCAAATGGAGTTTAATGTGGAAAAGTGTGAGGTGATTCACTTTGGAAGGAGTAACAGGAATGCAGAGTACTGGGCTAATGGGAAGATTCTTGTTAGTGTAGATGAGCAGAGAGATCTTGGTGTCCAGGTGCATAAATCCCTGAAGGTTGCTAACCAGGTTAATAGGGCTGTCAAGAAGGCATATGGTGTGTTAGCTTTTATTAGTAGGGGGGTCGAGTTTCGGAGCCACGAGGTCATGCTGCAGCTGTACAAGACTCTGGTGAGACCGCACCTGGAGTATTGCGTGCAGTTCTGGTCACCGCATTATAGGAAGGATGTGGAAGCTATGGAAAGGGTGCAGAGGAGATTTACTAGGATGTTGCCTGGTATGGAGGGAAGGTCTTACGAGGAAAGGCTGAGGGACTTGAGGTTGTTTTCGTTGGAGAGAAGGAGGAGGAGAGGTGACTTAATAGAGACATATAAGATAATCAGAGGGTTAGATAGGGTGGATAGTGAGCGTCTTTTTCCTCGGATGGTGATGGCAAACACGAGGGGACATAGCTTCAAGTTGAGGGGTGATAGATATAGGACAGATGTCAGAGGTAGTTTCTTTACTCAGAGAGTAGTAAGGGCGTGGAATGCCCTGCCTGCAGCAGTAGTAGATTCGCCAACTTTAAGGGCATTTAAGTGGACATTGGATAGACACATGGATGAAAATGGAATAGTGTAGGTCAGATGGTTTCACAGCTCGGCGCAACATCGAGGGCCGAAGGGCCTGAACTGCACTGTAATATTCTAATTCTAATTCTAAAAAAAGGGCATTTAAGTGGTCATTGGATAGACATATGGATGAAAATGGAATAGTGTAGGTCAGATGGTCGGTGCAACATCGAGGGCCGAAGGGCCTGTATTGCGCTGTAATGTTCTAATGTTCTAAAAAGTGCAGGTCTTTTAATTCTGGGTTATGTCTGTTACCAATATTGGAGATGGGGGCAGCTAACCGATGAGATATCTGCAGGATACAAATCCGACTTGTCTCGTGCTTTGCAGCTGGAGAAGAACTTGTGGAAATAATTGTTTGAATGTTACTGACTGGCAGGCTATGCCGGGCTATCCTGGCCTTTACAAGCTTTGCCAGCTTCATGTCCATTCATCTCTGCTCCATTGAGGAGGGAAAGTGGGGGCTGGAATTTCTGCTGCTTTGCCTCTGATCCCATTCCCTGCTCTGGCACTGCCCTGACTTTAACTGTTAAAGAGTGAAGTGGTCAAACCTTCTGCTGTGATGTATTCCTACTTTCTTTCCCCAAAGAGAAACAATGCCTGTTGGAACCTCTGCTCCTGGTGAGCATCAGCAGGGATTCTGCCTCATCCAGTGGGGCTTTAGGACATTAACAGGTCAGGTTATTGGTGATCCCATTCGATTGATGATGTGCTTAACATGAACTGTGAAACCGTCCAGTGTGCGGCATTAAGCCAAACCTGTCCTCACAGCCTGACATTTGCTTGTTTTCAGACAGTAACCAGTATGGCAAGTTGTGGGAGGGTGGCTCCCCAAAACCGCCCCAGCGAGGACCCAGTCTACGCCCCAATTCAATGAGGAAGCTGGCCATTGAGAATTTTACTCTGCATAAAGTGCTGGGAAAAGGAAGCTTTGGAAAAGTGAGTCTGGCTCCAGGAGCTTTAATGTGGGTTTTACCTCCTCTTCATGGTGACACAAAGCTGTCTCCCCGCAGTCCATGCCAGATGCTGTCTCCCCCCACCCCCGAGGCCAGGACAGGCCAGAGGCCCGCCCCCCCCCCCCAAGTCCAGGCCAGGGACTGTCTCCCCCATCTGCCTCCCAGTGAGGGAGGATCTTTCTCCCAGTTCTCTCCCCTCTGACCCTGGTTGGGTTCAGTTCAGTGAGTTCCAGCCCTGTTGTATCCCTGGGGAGACCAGATGGTGACATTGTGGAGAGTATCACAGGCGAGCCTGGTGTCTACCCACAGCATCTTCCACCACTGCTTCCTGCCTCAGGAACTGCGGCTGAAGGTTTTCCTTCCCTAAGCCGGATGCTGAGTTAACAGAGCCACTGACTCGTGATGAGCCTCGACCTTCTGGTCTGTTGGCCTCAGTAGCACAGCATTATGGTGCGGGTACAGGAGTCCATCACAAGCTGCCTTCTCTCAAACTCCTGCCCGCCCGCTCCCAGTCCCCTGCCTGTTGCCCAATTCTCTCTCAAGTTTTTTTTCAAATATTTGTCCAGCTCTTTTAAAATGTTCTGGGTTATGTTTCCAGCTGAGTTTCGAGTAGAAAATTCCATGGCGATAAGTTTATGTCCTTGAGTTACTGATTCACCAACCAGTGGAAAATAGTTTTTCGCATTCACGTTATTAAGCTTCTTTCAATCTTTTGTTCTGATGCAAATGACCAGGTTTCTCTGCTATTCCTCATCACTAAAGCCTCATTGCTGGGATAACCCCAGTGAATCTATCCCTCCTGCTGAGCATTTTCTCGCTATTTCCAGGAACTGTTTCTATATTGTGACCACTGTAATTAGTATCTTTTAACCATCTATTTTCCAAATATGTTCACTATTTCTGTTGGTGTCCATTTAACTCCAGTCTCCTCCTGTTCATTCAACCACAAATTTTGCACAAAACACTTTGAACAATCCGGTGGTTTGAATTGAAGAATTTTAATGAAATGGAACGCTCCAGAAACATCAAAAACAATAAAACATCAAGGCAAATGTTGATCAAAATTGAAACATGAGCTGGTATCAACTGCAACACGCAAAGTTCAAACATTTAACAAAACTGGTTACGATATTCACCGTGGTCAGTGTGTGTTTGGCGACTTACCAAACATTTATTTTGGCGGCAGGTGCTCCTCGCAGAGTTGAAGGGAAAGGGTGAATTCTTTGCCGTGAAAGCATTGAAGAAGGATGTGGTTTTAATGGATGACGATGTGGAATGTACGATGGTGGAGAAACGGGTGCTGGCCCTGGCCTGGGATAACCCATTCCTCACTCACCTCTACTCTACTTTTCAAACTAAGGTACCAAATCACTATAAACTGGGGACCCTGGAACCAGGAATGATGTGGGGAGGAGATGGGGCAAGGTTGCTTGCACTGGTCATTGTATCAGAATAATATTAGAGTGGAAAGCTTTGAAAATGAGATTTGCATTGACAGCTCCTGTGTGGAGACTCGCAGAGCTGAATGACCTCCTCCTGTGCGGACAGTCTGTAATTTTACAGTAAACCAGTGTAAAACATGTCAAAGGTGATTCACAGCCAATGAACAACTTTCATCACCAATCACAATCCACACTGGAGGAGGCCAATTGACCCAAGGTATGAGTGCCAGTGTTAGAGCCACCCCCACTCCTCATCTCTGAACCTGATAGGATGATGGGTCAGTAATCAGGCAGGCCCTGATGGGCTGAATGTCTTTACCTGGCCTTGGGATAGATGTTGGTGTTGGAGGGAATACTGTGTGGGTGGATGGGGTGGTTGGGGGGGTGGGTCTCGGGGATGTGGGGGTGAGTGGCGGAGGGATTGAGAATGTTTATTCTCTTGGATCATTGGGTTGACAGTGGAGTGCAGGCAGTGAGTTTGTTAAATAATGCCCAATGATTGGGGATCTGAAAGTTGTCTTGTTTCTCATGGACAGGAGCATCTGTTCTTTGTCATGGAATATTTGAATGGTGGCGACCTGATGTTCCACATTCAGGAGAAGGGACGTTTCGATCTGTACCGAGCAATGTAAGTCACTCCTCCCCACCCCTCCCGCCCCCCCCCCCCCCCACCTCTCCAAACACAGGAGGTTCACGGGCACTGAGCAAAGCTTGGCCTTATGGCCAGAACACCCCCAGTCCACTTCCTCACCCCATCAACAACTTCCCCCCCCCCCCCCCCCCCAACCCCAACACCAAAACTGTTTTTAGGAGGAGCAGGTGAGTTCTCCCCAACGTCCTGGGGCCAATATTTGTTCCTCAGCCAACATCATAAAAACAGATTATCTGGTTATTGTTGTAATATTGTTCCTGTGGTATGTAAACTATTGTAAGACTCATAGGACTGCAAGTAATATCCAAAGAAAACATGAGTTTTTATTATAACAACCTGAACATATATATATCTCTACTACAGGAGCCACACCAACACACATCTCACTCTGTCGGGCGATACCCATAACTCCCTGGTCATGTGTGACATGACATCACTTCCTCTCGTGATCTTCACTTACAGCTTCCTAATCTGCTCCCCTTAAGGACGTCCCACAACGATTATCACATTGCTATTTGTGGGAGCTTACTGTATACAAATTGGCCTTCCTACATTATAACAGTGACTTTGGAAGATCCTGAGGATGTGAAAGGTTCTATAAAAATGCATTCCTGTCTCTGCAGTTTGTGCCTCCTTAATCACAGTTTGGCCAGGGCCGGGTATCTCCATGTGTTGTTCCTGAGTTTCTCACTGTCACATTCCTGTGAAGTTAGTGAAGACCTGTGGATTTATGATGATGATCTGTGCATGAGGGTGGGTTTAGGATTCTTCACTCTCACTCCTCAGGTGTGAAATGCCAGGAAAGTGTTTGTGTCACAACAACAATAATTCTCTCTGATGTGAACGTCACTGGAGAAGCTGTATTTATTGCCAAACCCAGCTTTCCCAGAAGAGAGAGGGAGGTTGCTGTCAAAGTAACTTGAGTGAGTTGCTGTAGTACATCATGTAGATGGAACACACTGCAGTGTGGGGTGGAGCTCAGCCCGTGTATCCAGTGCCGGCGTCGGACAATCTGTCTGTCCAGCTTTCTCTTTGCACAATGCATTGCTGAAGTCATCCTCTTCCTCGAGGGTGACACTCACAGCTATCAGTGCATTTTAACCCTTTGTCTGTAGTGAGCAAGGAGACTTCAGTCTCTGTTTAAAGGTTCATGGAGAGGTCTTGAGGGTTTGTTTACCTGATACAACAGACAGATCAGTCAGTGATGCCTTTGTCCTGAAATCCTGAACCACTCGCACAACGGGCCTGCTGATTGTCCGTCTCTGGGCTTTCATTCCCGTCTGTGCCATCAGTCCCTTTGTGAGCAGACCTCCCCCTATGACATCGAACAGCCCCGAAACCAGAGGGTTAACGTCTCGAGTTACAGATTTCAAAACTGAACGGAATTCACCTGTCGGACTTCAACCACAAGCCAATAATTTGAGGGAATGTTCCCTCAGTATGGACCCTTTGGCGCTGCCCTCCCTCTGTGCCCTGGGGGGCGAGGGTGGTGTAGTGGTAATGTCACTGGACTAGTAATACAAAGACCCAGGCTCATGCCCTGGGACACGGGTTCAAATCCCACCACGGCAGCTGAAGGAATTTAAATTCAATTAATTAATAAAAATCTGGAATTGCAAGCTAGTATCAGTAATGGTGTCATGTCACCATCATCAAAAGACCCATCTGGTTCACTAATGTCCTTTAGGGAAGGCAATCTACCGTCCTTACCTGGTCTGGCCTACATGTGACTCCAGACCCACAACAATGTGCTTGATTCTTAAACAAAAACAAGAAATGCTAGATTCACTCAGCAGGTCTGGCAGCATCTGTGGAAAGAGAAGCAGAGTTAACGTTTCGGGTCAGTGACCCTTCTTCGGAACTCCTGGTGCTTGATTCTTAACTGTCCTCTGAAATAGCCCAGCAAGCCACTCAATTGTACAAAGTTGCTACACAAAAGTTGAAAAGGAATAAAACAACATCACCCAGGCATCAATCTAGACATCAGAAACAACAATGGCAAACTCAGCCTTGTTAACTCTGCAAAGTCCTCCTTACTAACATCTGGGGGCTTGTGCCAAAGTTGGGAGAGCTGTCCTACAGACTAGTCAAGCAATAGCCTGACATAGTCATACTCAGGGAATCATACCTGACAGACAATGTCCCTGACACCACCATCACCATCCCCGGGTGTGTCCTGTCCCAACGGCCGGACAGACCCAGCAGAGGTGGCAGCACAGTGGTATACAGTCGAGAGGGAATTGCCCTGGGAGTCCTCAACATCGACTCCGGGCCTCATGATGTCTCATGGCATCAGATCAAACCTGGGCAAGGAAACCTGCTGATTACCACCTACCAATACCGCCCTCCATACTGATGAATCAGTACTCCTCCATGTTGAACACCAATTGGAAGAAGCACTATGGGTGGCAAGGGCACAGAATGTACTCTGGGTGGGGGACTTCAATGTCCATTGCCAACAGTGGCTCAGTAGCACCACTACTGACCGAGCAGGCTGAGTCCTGAAGGACATATCTACCAGTCTGGGCCTGCAGCAGGTGGTGAGGAAACCAACAAAGGGGGAAAAACCTACTTGACCTTGTCATCACCAACGCAGATGTTTCTGTCCATGACAGTAGTGGTAGGAATGATCACGACACAATCATTGTGGAAACAAAGCCCCATCTTCACATTGAGGATACCCTCAATTGTGTTGAGTGGCACTACCACCATGCTAAATGGCGTAAATTCAGAACAGATTTGGCAGCTCAAAATTGGACATCCATGAGGTGCTTTGGGTCATCAACAGCAGCGGAATTGTATTTGACCACAATCTGTAAACTTACGACCTGGCATATCCCTCTCTCTACCATTACCATCAAGGCAGGGATATCAACCCTGGTTCAGCGAAGAGTGCAGGAAAGCATGCCAGGTGCAACACCAGGCATACCTAAAAATGAGGTGTCAGCCTGGGGAATCTACAACACAGGACTACTTGCGTGCCAAACAGCGTAAGCAGCATGCAATAGACCGAGCTAAACGATTCCATAACCAACGGATCAGATCTAAGCTCTGCAGTCCTATCACATCCAGTCGTGAATGGTGGTGGACAATTAAACAACTAACTGGAGGAGGTGGCTCCACAAGTATCCCCATCCTCAATGATGGGGGAGCCCCGCACATCAATGCGAAAGATAAGGCTGAAGCATTTGCAACAATCTTCAGCCAGAAGTGCCGAGTGGATGATCCATCTTAGCCTCCTCCTGAGGTCCCCAGCATCACAGATGCCAGTCTCCAGCCAATCCAATTCACTCCACATGATATCAAGAAACGACTGAAGGCACTGGATACTGCAAAAGCTATGGGCCCTGACAATATTCCGGCAATAGTACTGAAGACCTGTGCTCCAGAACTTGCCGCGCCCCTAGCCAAGCTGTTCCAGTACAGCTACAACACTGGCATCTACCCGGCAATGTGGAAAATTGCCCAGGTGTGTCCTGTACACAAAAAGCAGGACAAGTCCAACCCGGCCAATTACTGCCCATCAGTCTACTCTCAATCATCAGTAAAGTGATGGAAGGTGTTGTCAACAGCGCTATCAGGCGTCACTTACTCAGCAATAACCTGATCACTGATGCTCAGTTCGGGTTCCTCCAGGGCCACTCAGCTCCTGACCTCATTACAGCCTTGGTCCAAATAAAAGAGCTGTACTCAATGAGAATGATTTCCCTTGATATCAAGGCAGCATTTGACCGAGTCTGGCAACAAGGAGCCCTAGCCAAACTGGAGTCCATGTGAATCGGGGAAAACTCTGCTGGTTGGAGTCATACCTAGCACAAAGGAAGATATTGGGGTTGTTGGAGGTCAATCTTCTCAGCCCCAGGGCATTTTTGCAGCAGTTTCTCAGGGTAGTGTCCTAGGCCCAATCACCTTCCCTCCATCATAAGGTCAGAAGTCGGGATGTTCACTGTTGATTGCACAATGTTCAGTACCATTCGCATCTCCTCAGATACTGAAGCAGCTCGTGTCCATATGCAGCAAGACCTGGACAACAGGCTTGAGCTGATAAGTGAAAAGTAACATTCATGCCACATGGATGCCAATCAATGACCATCTCAAACAAGAGAGAATCTAACCATCTCCCCTTGACATTTAATGGCATTACCATTGCTGAATCCCCCACTATCAATATCCTGGGGGTCACCTTTGACCAGAAATTTACCTGGACCAGCCACATAAATACTGTGGTTACAAGAGCAGGTCAGAGGCTGGGAATTCTCCGGTGAGTAACTCCCCAAAGCCTGTCCACTATCTACAAGGCACAAGTCAGGAGTGTGATGGAATACTCTCCACTTGCCTGGATGGGTGCAGCTCCAACAGCACTCTCGAGAAGCTCAACACCATCCAGAACAAAGCAGCCTGCTTGATCAGCAACCCATCCACCACCTTCAACATTCACTCCCTCCTCCACTGACGCACAGTGGCTGCAGTGTGTACTATCTACAAGATGCACTACATCAACTCTCCAAGACTCCTTTGACAGCAGCTTCCAAACCCGCGACCTCTACCACCTGGAAGGCTAAGGGCAGCAAATACATGGGAACACCACCACCTGCAAGTTCCCCTCCAAGTCACACACCATCCTGACTTGGAACTATATCACTGTTCATTCACTGTCGCTGGGTCAAAATCCTGGAACTCCCTTCCGAGCGGCACTGTGGGTATACCTACCCCACATGGACTGCAGTGGTTCAAGAAGGCAGCTCACCACCACCTTCTCAAGGGCAATGAGGGATGGGCAATAAATGCTGGTATAGCCAGCGACATTCACATCTCAGGAAATGAGTTTTCAAAAAAAGTGGCAACCTCCCCCTGGACTCCACTGGAATGTCAGCTGGATTTTGTGCTTAAGAATTATGTTTGATCCCACAATCTTTTTACTCAGTTGAGAGAGCAACTGCTGAGGCATACCTTCCCTTTCACTACTTATGTAAATGGTGAGTGGGACCTGCAGCACATGTGTAAATGGTTTGATGGAATGGCCTGTGTAACGAAATGTTTTGTTTCTGATGTAGGTTTTATGGAGCGGAGATAATCTGTGGTTTGCAGTTCCTACACTCGAAGGGGATCATTTACAGGTGAGTGCTGCAGTTGTTCAGGGAGTTCCAGGGGTACTGCACACTGGCTCGCTCACATTTGGGCAGAGTTGGTGGGAACGTTATCTGCTTTATTGGGAATAGGTTCGAGGGCCAGGAAGTGAGTCTCATGGACAAGAGGCACTCAGAGAGCTTGAGGAGAGATAGGAAAGAAACTGGACAACGATGCGTGTTCAGGACTAGTGCAGTGGCGACCATTATAGGAAGTTTGGCCGGGTGAGTTTGTGGAAGGGAGGAATGCGGCAGAAGCAGCTGATCGGCTGGTCTCGATCTTAGTGACAGAGATGTTCATGAGTTCTTCACACTTATTATTGGAGGTGAGGGTGAAGAAGAGAAGGTTTTAAGGCGACGGTTTGCAGGAGAGGAAAGACGCCGAGGGTTATCTTTGCATTCTAAGATGATCCTGGAATAGTCAGCAGTATTAGCAAAGAGCAGGACCCGATAGTGTTTTATATGGTCCAGCCAAATCAGGCAAAGAATGGGTCCACCAGTTGTCCAGCATTCAAGTCTGCATCCCTTGGACTTAAAGGAACTGAAATGAGGGCAGTACGAGGGGGAATGGCCAGGGTGAGAGAGAGTAATGGTTTTATTGGGATCTAGGACATCTAAGAACATAAGAACTAGGAGCAGGAGTAGGCCATTTGGCCCCTCAAGCCTGTCCCGCCATTCAATAAGATCATGGCTGATCTGCCCCAAATCTCAACTCCTCTTTCATGCCAGCTGCTCATAGCCCTCAACTCCCCGATATTTCAAAAATCTATCTACCTCCTCTTTAAATACTTTGTGATCTAGCCTCCACAACTCTTTGGTGTAGAGAATTCCAGACATTCACTACCCTCAGAGAAGAAATTCCTTCGCATCTCAGTTTTAAATGAGTGTCCCCTTATTCTGTAACCATGTCCCCTAGTTCAAGATTCCCCCACTAGTGTAAACAACATCTCAACATCTACCCTGTCAAGCCCCCTCAGAATCTTGTACGTTTCAATAAGATCACCCCTCATTCTTCTAAACTCTAATGAATAAAGGCCGAACCTGTTTAGCCGTTCTTGATAAGTCAACCCCTTCATCCCAGGAATCAGCCTAGTGAATCTCTTTTGAACTGCGTCCCATGCCAATATATCCTTTCTTCAAGGATATTGACCCCTAGCCAAGCTGTTCCAGTACAGCTACAACACTGGCATCTACACTGCAATGTGGAAAATTGCTCAGGTATGTCCTGTATACAAAAAACAGGACAAGTCCAACCCGGCCAATTACCACCCCATCAGTCTACTCTCAATCATCAGTAAAGTGATGGAAGGTGTCATCAACAGTGCCATCAAGTGGCACTTGCTTAGCAATAACCTGCTCAGTGACGCTCAGTTAGGGTTCCACCAGGGCCACTCAGCTCCTGACCTCATTACAGCCTTGGTTCAAACATGGACAAAAGAGCTGAACTCAAGAGGTGAGGTGAGAGTGACTGCCCTTGACATCAAGGCAGCATTTGACCGAGTATGGCATCAAGGAGCCCTAGCAAAACTGAGGTCAATGGGAATCAGGGGGAAAACTCTCCGCTGGTTGGAGTCATACCGAGCACAAAGAAAGATGGTTGTGGTTGTTGGAGGTCAATCATCTGAGCTCCAGGAAATCACTGCAGGAGTTCCTCAGGGTAGTGTCCCAGGCCCAACCAGGGGCCTGCAGCACAGGTCTTCAGTACTATTGCCGGAATATTGTCAGGGCCCATAGCTTTTGCAGTATCCAGTGCCTTCAGTCGTTTCTTGATATCACGCGGAGTGAATCGAATTGGCTGAGGTCTGGCATCTGTGATGCTGGGGTCTTCAGGAGGAGGCTGAGATGGATCATCAACTCAGCACTTCCGGCTGAAGATTGTTGCAAATGCTTCAGCCTTATCTTTCGCACTGATGTGCTGGGCTCCCCCATCATTGAGGATGGGGATATCTGTGGAGCCATCTCCTCCAGTTAGTTGTTTAATTGTCCACCACCATTCACGGCTGGATGTGGCAGGACTGCAGAGCTTAGATCTGATCCGTTGGTTATGGGATCGCTTAGCTCTGTCTATCGCATGCTGCTTGCGCAGTTTGGCATGCAAGTAGTCCTGGGTTGTAGCTTCAGCAGGTTGACACCTCATTTTGAGGTACGCCTGGTGCTGCTCCTGGCATGCCCTCCTGCACTCTTCATTGAACCAGGATTGGTCTACTGGCTTGATGGTAATGGTAGAGTGGGGGATATGCCGGGCCATGCGGTTACAGATTGTGGTTGAGTATAATTCCGCTGCTGCTGATGGCCCACAGCGCCTCATGGATGCCCTGTTTTGCATTGCTAGATCTGTTCAAAATCTATCCCATTTAGCACGGTGATAGTGCCACACAACACGATGGAAGGTATTCTCAATGTGAAGGCGGGACTTCGTCTCCACAAGGACTGTGCGGTGGTCACTCCTACCAATACTGTCATGGACAGATGCATCTGCAGCAGGCAGATTGGTGAGGACGAGGTCAGGTATGTTTTCCCCTCTTGTTGGTTCCCTCACCACCTGCCACATACCCAGTCTAGCAGATATGTCCTTTAGGACTTGGCCAGCTCAGTCAGTAGTGGTGCTACTGAGCCACTCTTGGTGATGGGCATTGAAGTCCCCCACCCAGAGTACATTTTGTGCCCTCGCCACCCTCAGTGCTTCCTCCAAGTGCTGTTCAGCATGGAGGAGTACTGACTCATCAGCTGAGGGAGGGCGGTAGGTGGTAATCAGCAGGAGGTTTCCTTGTCGATGTTTGATCTGATGCCATGAGACTTCATGCAGTCCATAGTCGATATTGAGGACTTCCAGGACAACTCTCTCCCTGCTGTATACCACTGTGCCACCACCTCTGGTGGGTCTATCCTGCCGGTGAGACAGGACATACCTGGGGATGGTGATGGCAGTGTCTGGGACATTGTCTGTACTAGAGAAATTAATGGGGCTTAAAGTAGATAAATCCTCTGGACCTGATGATCTCCATCCCAGAGTGTTGAAAGAGGTGGCTGTGCAGTAGAGGCCTGCTCCCCGACCCGAACCCGATGGGACCAGACGACGTGTCGGCCCCATCTTCCGGGGCTGGCTTTCGGGCTCGGCTCGGGTCAGGTCGGGTTGGACCGAGTCCAGATCGAATCGAATCGGGTCGGGTCGGGCCGGACACACACGGTAAGTGCTCTGCTCGTAAGTATTAAAAATAAAAAAAACTTACCTGAGCTGGGAGTGCGGGAGGAAACTGAGTCTGTGCAGTGAGCGAGTGACATCACTATGACGTCTCGCGCATGTGCTGCAGCTTGTTGCAGGTTCAATGTCGTAAGGTAAATAAACGGATGGTCGGGTCGGGCTCGAGGCAAAATCGGAGGGTCGCGGGCCGGGTCGGGCTTGGGTCCGCTGTGGTTCGGGTCAGGTTCATTTTCCCGCGCCTAAAGCAGGCCTCTACTGTAGAGAGAGTAAATGCATTGGTGATCATCTCTTAAAATTCTAAAGACTCTGGAATGGTTCCTGCAATTGGAGGGTGGCAGTTGTAACCCCATTATTTAAGAAAGGAGGGAGGGAGAAAGCAGGGAACGACTGACCTGTTAGTCTAACATCAATTGTCGGGAAAATGCTAGAATCTATAATAAAGGATGTGATAACAGAACACTTAGAAAATAATGCTAGGATTGGGCAGAGTCAGCATGGATTTATGAAAAGGAAATCATGTTTAACAAAGCTTTTTGGAGTTTTTTGAGGCTGTAACTAGCAGACTAGATGAGGGGGAACTGGTGGGTGTGGTATATTTAGATTTTCAGAAAGCTTTTGATCAGGTTCTACGCAAGAGGTTAGTAAACAAAATTAGAGCTCATGGGATTGAGGGGAATATACTGGCATGGACTGAGAACGGACAGAAAACAGACAAGGGCAGCTGATGCATGGGAACACCACCACCTGCAAGTTCCTCTCCAAGTCACACACTATCCTGACTTGGAACTATATCACCGTTCCTTCACTGTCGCTGAGTCAAAATCCTGGAACTCCCTTCCTAACAGCACTGTGGGTGTACCTGCACCCCAAGGACTGCAGCGGTTCAAGGCAGCTCACCACCACCTCTCAAGGGCAATTAGGGATGGTCAATAAATGCTGGCCTAGCCAACAAAGCCCACATTGCATGAATGAATAAAAAAAAGTAGGAATCATTTTCGATTGGCAGGCTGTGACTAGTGTCACGAACTTGTATTTATTTTCTCCATGGATTATAAACAGTGTGTGCCTTTAAGACTGAGCACAGGGTGCCAGCTGCACCTGTCCCTAGGCCACAGCAGGAGAGAGAGGTCACATAGTATAATATTTCAATTTGACTGTGTAAAACTGACTCAAACCGGCTAAAACCAGTTTTTGAGAGACACTCCAGCGAGGCGTGCTACTGAAGAGCTGTCTATTCTCTCAGCAGAAATTCTACAAGGCGCTACAGGAGCTTATTAAGGACTTTAGATTGCAGTGGATAGAACAAGGCCCCTAGTGTAATTAGTATTTTTTAATTAAGGGAGTAACTAATTAATCTAAGGGTACGTCCTGGCAGGAGAGCTCAGCCCCGTGATATGCTCCTCCTGCACTATGTGGGAAATCAGGGACACTTCCAGTGTCCGTGACGACCATGTGTGCAGGAAGTGTATCCATCTGCAGCTACTGACTACCCGTATTACGGAGCTGGAGCTGCAGGTGGATTCACTGTGGAGCATCTGCATCCGGACAGGTGCAGCTGAGGACGTCGTGGATAGCACATTTAGTGAGGTGGTCACACCGCAGGTAATGGCTGCAAAGGCAGTAAAAGGGTGGGTAACCACCAGACGGAGTAGTAGGCGCAGGCAGGAGTCCCCTGTGGCCATCCCCCTCTCATACAGATATAGTCATGGAGAGATACAGCACTGAAACAGGCCCTTCAGCCCACCGAGTCTGTGCCGACCAACAACCACCCATTTATACTAATCCTACATTAATCCCATATTCCGACCACATCCCCACCATTCTCCTACCACCTACCTACACAAGGGGCAATTTACAATGGCCAATTTGCCTATCAACCTGCAAGTCTTTGGCTGTGTGAGGAAACCGGAGCACCCGGCAGAAACCCACGCGGTCATGGGAGAACTTGCAAACTACGCACAGGCAGCACCCAGAACTGAACCCGGGTCACTGGAGCTGTGAGGCTGCGGTGCTAACCACTGCGCCACTGTGCCGCCCCATATGCTGCTTTGGATACTGTTGGGGGGGGGAATGACCTCCCAGGGGAAAGCAGCAACAGCCAAGTTCGTGGCACCACGGAGGGCTCTGCTGCACAGCAGGGGGAAAAAAAGGGGTAGAAGAGCTATAGTGATAGGGGATTCTCTCGTAAGGGATGCAGAAAGGCATTTCTGCGGTTGCAAACGAGGCTCCAGGATGGCATGTTGCCTCCCTGGTGCTAGGGTCAAGGATGTCACACAGCGGCTGCAGGACATTCTGAAGGGGGAGGGTGAGCAGTTAGAGGTTGTGGTACACATTGGTACCAACGACATAGGTAGAAAGAGGGATGAGGTCCTGCAACAAGAATTTAGGGAGCGAGGTAGCAGATTAAAAAGCAGGACCTCAAAGGTTGTAATCTCTGGATTACTCCCAGTGCCGCGTGCTAGTGAGTATAGGAATAGGAGGATAGAGCAGATGAATGTGTGGCTGGGGAGATGGTGCAGGAGAGAGGGCTTTAGGTTCCTGGATCACTGGGTCTGTTTCTGGCAAAAGTGGGACCTGTACAAGTTGGACGGGTTGCACCTGAACCAGAATGGGACCAACATCCTTGCTGGGAGGTTTGCTAGTGTTGTCGGGGAGGATTTAAACTAATTTGGCAGGGGAATGGGATACAGAGTGGAGGTACAGTAGGGGGTGAGGCACAGCCAAATATAGAAGAGAAACAGAGTCAGTCTGGAAGGCAGAGCAAATATAGACCTGTTGAGGCACAAGTGAAAAATGCAAGGTTGGATTGCATCTATTTCAATGCAAGGAGTCTTACTAGTAAGGCAGATGAATTGAGGGCGTTGATTAGCACATGGGATTATGATATTATTGCTATCACAGAGACATGGCTGAGGGAGGGGCAGGACTGGCAACTCAATATTCCAGGGTATAGAATCTTCAGGCATGAGCGGATAAAAGAGGAGGTGGTATTGCACTGTTGATCAAGGAGTCAATTACTGCAGTAAGGAGGGATGATATCTTAGAAGGTTCCTCAAATGAGGCCATTTGGGTAGAACTTAAAAACAAAAAGGGGGCAATCACTTGGCTGGAAGTGTACTACAGGCCTCCAAACAGTCAGGGAGAGGTAGAGGAGCAGATATGTAGGCAAATCTCAGAGAGGTGTAAAAATAATAGGGTAATAATAGTAGGGGATTTCAACTTACCTAATATCAACTGGGATAGTCTTAGTGCAAAAGGCTTAAAGGGGGAGGAATTCTTAAAATGCATACAGGAGAGCTTTTTGAGCCAGTGCGTAGAAAGTCCTACAAGAGAAGGGGCAGTACTGGACCTAATCCTCGGGAATGAAGCTGGACAAGTGGTAGAAGTATCAGTGGGGGATCATTTCGGGGATAGTGACCATAACTCTAAGATTTAAGGTAGTTATGGAAAAGAACAAAGACTGCCAGAAATAAAGGTACTCTTTGTGATTTTTATAAATGACTTGGATGAGGAAGTGGAAGGTTGGGTTAGCAGGTTTGCCGATGACACGAAGGTTGCTGGAGTTGTGGATAGTGTGGAAGGCTGTTGGAGGTTACAACGGGACATTGACAGGATGCAGAGCTGGGCTGAGAAGTGGCAGATGGAGTTCAACCTGGAAAAGTGTGAAGTGATTCATTTTGGAAGGTCGAATTTGAATGCAGAATACAGGCTTAAAGACAGGATTCTTGATAGTGTGGAGGAACAGAGGGATCTTGGGGTCCACGTCCATAGATCCCTCAAAGCTGCCACCCAAGTTGATAGGGTTGTTAAGAAGGCGTATGGTGTGTTGGCTTTCATTAACAGGGGGATTGAGTTTAAGAGCCGCGAGGTTATGCTGCAGCTCTATAAGGCCCTGGTTCGACCACACTTGGAATATTGTGTTCAGTTCTGGTCGCCTCATTATAGGAAGGATGTGGAAGCTTTAGAGAGGGTGCAGAGGAGATTTACCAGGATGCTGCCTGGACTGGAGGGCATGTCCTACGAAGAAAGATTGAGGGAGCTAGGGCTTTTCTCATTGGAGCGAAGAAGGATGAGAGGTGACTTGATAGAGGGGTACAAGATGATGAGAGGCATAGATAGAGTGGATAGCCAGAGACTTTTTCCCAGGGTAGAAAGGGCTATCACCAGGGGGCATAATTTTAAGGTGATTGGAGGAAGGTTTCGGGGAGATGTCAGAGGTAGGTTCTTTACACAGAGAGTGGTGGGTGCGTGGAATGCACTGCCAGCGGTGGTAGTAGAAGCAGATACATTAGGGGCATTTAAACGACTCTTGGATAGGTACATGGATGATAGTAGAATGAAGGGTAGGTAGTTAGTTTGATCTTAGAGTAGGTTAAAGGTTCGGCACAACATCGTGGGCCGAAGGGCCTGCACTGTGCTGTACTGTTCTATGTTCGAATGTTCTACGTAATTGGGGGAAGGCCAATTTCAATTTGATGAAACAGGATCTGGCCAAAGTGGACTGGCAGCAGCTACTGGTAGGAAAGTCTACATCAGGCATTCAAAGAGGAAATAGTGAGAGCTCAGAGCCAACATGTACCCGTTAAGGTGAAGGGCAGGACCAACAAGTCCACGGAACCCTGGATGTCAAGGAATGTAGAGTATTGGATCAGAAAAAAAAAGGAGGCTTATGGCAGATTCGGAGCGCTGAAAACAGCAGAGGCCCTAGAGGAGTATAGAAAGTGTAGCGGGGTACTTAAAAAAGTAATTAGGAGAGCGAAGAGGGGACATGAAAAAACATTGGCGGTCAATATAAAGGAAAATCCTAAGGCGTTTTATAAGTATATGAAGGGCAAGAGGATAACCAGGGAAAGAGTAGGGCCCATTGGGGACCAAAGTGGCAATCTGTGTGTGTGGAGCCAGAGGACATGGGTGAGGTTTTAAATGATTACTTTTCATCTGTTTTCACTGTGGAGAATGATGATGTAGGTGCAGAGATCAGGGAGAGGGATTGCGATATACTTGAATATATTAACATTGAGAGGGAAGAAGTATGAGATGCTTTAGAACATTACAGCGCAGTACAGGCCCTTCGGCCCTCGATGTTGCGCCGACCATCTGACCTACACTATTCCATTTTCATCCATATGTCTATCCAATGACCACTTAAATGCCCTTAAAGTTGGCGAGTCTACTACTGTTGCAGGCAGGGCGTTCCACGCCCCTACTACTCTCTGCGTAAAGAAACTACCTCTGACATCTGTCCTATATCTTTCACCCCTCAACTTAAAGCTATGTCCCCTCGTGTTTGCCATCATCATCCGAGGAAAAAGACTCTCACTATCCACCCTATCTAACCCTCTGATTATCTTGTATGTCTCTATTAAGTCACCTCTCCTCCTCCTCCTCTCTAACGAAAACAACCCCAAGTCCCTCAGCCTTTCCTCGTAAGACCTTCCTTCCATACCAGGCAACATCCTAGTAAATCTCCTCTGCACCCTTTCCAAAGCTTCCACATCCTTCCTATAATGCAGTGACCAGAACTGCACGCAATAGTGGGCTTAAAAGTGGATAAATCCCCAGGTCCAGATGAGATGTATCCCAGGCTGTTATGTGAGGCAAGTGAGGTGATAGCAGGGGCTCTGACACAAATTTTCAAATCCTCTCTGGCCACAGGAGAGGTGCCAGAGGGCTGGAGGACAGCGAATGTGGTACCATTATTCAAGAAGGGTAGCAGGGATAAACCAGGTAATTACAGGCTGGTGAGTCTAACATCAGTGGTTGGGAAAATATTGGAAAAAGTTCTGAGGGACAGGATTGATCTCCATTTGGAGAGGCAGGGATTAATCAGGGATAGTCAGCACGGCTTTGTCATGGGGAGATCGTATCTAACTAACTTGATTGAATTTTTCGAAGAGGTGACTAGGTGTGTAGATGAGGGTAAAACAGTTGATGTAGTCTACATGGACCTCAGTAAGGCTTTTGATAAGGTCCCACATCGGAGATTGGTTAAGAAGGTAAGAGCCCATGGGATCCAGGGCAATTTGGCAAATTGGATCCAAAATTGGCTTAGTGGCAGGAAACAGAGGGTAATGGTCGAGGGTTGTTTTTGCGAGTGGAAGCCTGTGACCAGTGGTGTACTGCAGGGATCGGTGCTGGGACCCTTGCTGTTTGTAGTGTACATTAATGATTTAGACATGAATATAGGAGGTATGATAAGTAAGTTCGCAGATGACACGAAAATTGGTGGTGTTGTAAATAGTGAGGAGGAAAGCCTTAGATTACAGGACGATATAGATGGGCTGGTAAGATGGGCAGAGCAGTGGCAAATGGAATTTAATCCTGAGAAGTGTGAGGTGATGCATTTTGGGAGGACTAACAAGGCAAGGGAATATACAATGGATGGTAGGACCCTAGGAAGTACAGAGGGTCAGAGGGACCTTGGTGTACCTGTCCATAGATCAATGCAGCAGCACTGGTAGATAAGGTGGTTAGGAAGGCATATGGGATATTTGCCTTTATTAGCCGAGGCTCAGAATATAAGAGCAGGGAGGTTATGGTGGAGCTGTATAAAACGTTAGTTAGGCCACAGCTGGAGTACTGTGTACAGTTCTGGGCACCACACTATAGGAAGGATGTGATTGCACTGGACAGGGTGCAGAGGAGATTCACCAGGATGTTGCCTGGACTGGAGCATTTCAGCTATGAAGAGAGACTGAAAAGGCTAGGGTTGTTTTCCTTGGAGCAGAGAAGGATGAGGGGGACATGATTGAGGTGTACAAGATTATGAGGGGCATTAATAGGTTAGATAGGAAGAAACTTTTTCCCTTAACGAAGGGGTCAATAACCAGGGGGCATAGATTTAAGGTACAAAGAAAATTACAGCACAGGAACAGGCCCTTCGGCCCTCCAAGCCTGCGCCGATCCAGATCCTCTATCTAAACATGTCGCCTATTTTCTAAGGGTCTGTATCTCTTTGCTTCCTGCCCATTCATGTATCTGTCTAGATACATCTTAAAAGACGCTATCGTGCCCGCGTCTACCACCTCCGCTGGCAACGCGTTCCAGGCACCCACCACCCTCTGCGTAAAGAACTTTCCATGCATATCCCCCCTAAACTTTTCCCCTCTCACTTTGAACTCGTGACCCCTAGTAATTGAATCCCCCACTCTGGGAAAAAGCTTCTTGCTATCCACCCTGCCTATACCTCTCATGATTTTGTACACCTCAATCAGGTCCCCCCTCAACCTCCGTCTTTCTAATGAAAATAATCCTAATCTACTCAACCTCTCTTCATAGCTAGCGCCCTCCATACCAGGCAACATCCTGGTGAACCTCCTCTGCTCAACCTCTCCAAAGCATCTACATCCTTTTGGTAATGTGGCGACCAGAACTGCACGCAGTATTCCAAATGTGGCCGAACCAAAGTCTTATACAACTGTAACATGACCTGCCAACCCTTGTACTCAATACCCCGTCCGATGAAGGAAAGCATGCTGTATGCCTTCTTGACCACTCTATTGACCTGCGTTGCCACCTTCAGGGAACAATGGACCTGAACACCCAAATCTCTCTGTACATCAATTTTCCCCAGGACTTTTCCATTTATTGCATAGTTCACTCTTGAATTGGATCTTCCAAAATGCATCACCTCGCATTTGCCCTGATTGAACTCCATCTGCCATTTCTCTGCCCAACTCTCTAATCTATCTATATTCTGCTGTATTTTCTGACAGTCCCCTTCACTATCTGCTACTCTACCAATCTTAGTGTCGTCTGAAAACTTGCTAATCAGACCACCTATACTTTCCTCCAAATCATTTATGTATATCACAAACAACAATGGTTCCAGCACGGATCCCTGTGGAACACCACTGGTCACACGTCTCCATTTTGAGAAACTCCCTTCCACTACTACTCTCTGTCTCCTGTTGCCCAGCCAGTTCTTTATCCATCCAGCCAGTACACCCTGGACCCCATGCGACTTCACTTTCTCCATCAGCCTACCATGGGGAACCTTATCAAACGCCTTACTGAAGTCCATGTATATGACATCTACAGCCCTTCCCTCATCAATCAACTTTGTCACTTCCGCAAAGAATTCTATTAAGTTGGTAAGACATGACCTTCCCTGCACAAAACCATGTTGCCTATCACTGATGAGCTCATTTTCTTCCAAATGGGAATAGATCCTATCCCTCTATCTTCTCCAGCAGCTTCCCTACTACTGACGTCAGGCTCACCGGTCTATAATTACCTGGATTTTCCCTGCTACCCTTCTTAAACAAGGGGACAACATTAGCAATTCTCCAGTCCTCCGGGACCTCACCCGTGTTTAAGGATGCTGCAAAGATATCTGTTAAGGCCCCAGCTATTTCCTCTCTCGCTTCCCACAGTAACCTGGGATAGATCCCATCCGGACCTGGGGACTTGTCCACCTCAATGCCTTTTAGAATACCCAACACTTCCTCCCTCCTTATGCCGACTTGACCTAGAGTAATCAAACATCTGTCCCTAACCTCAACATCCGTCATGTCCCTCTCCTCGGTGAATACAGATGCAAAGTACTCGTTTAAAATCTCACCCATTTTCTCTGACTCCACGCATAACTTTCCTCCTTTGTCCTTGAGTGGGCCAATCCTTTCTCTAGTTACCCTCTTGCTCCTTATATATGAATAAAAGTCTTTGGGATTTTCCTTAACCCTGTTTGCGAAAGATATTTCATGACCCCTTTTAGCTCTCTTAATTCCTCGTTTCAGATTGGTCCTACATTCCCGATATTCTTTCAAAGCTTCGTCTTTCTTCAGCCTCCTGGACCTTATGTATGCTTCCTTTTTCCTCTTAGCTAGTCTCACAATTTCACCTGTCATCCATGTTTCCCTAATCTTGCCATTTCTATCCCTCATTTTCACAGGAACATGTCTCTCCTGCACGCTAATCAACCTCTCTTTAAAAGCCTCCCACATATCAAATGTGGATTTATCTTCAAACAGCTGCTCCCAATCTACATTCCCCAGCTCCTGCCGAATTTTGGTATAGTTGGCCTTCCCCCAATTTAGCACTCTTCCTTTCGGACCACTCTCGTCTTTGTCCATGAGTATTCTAAAACTTACGGAATTGTGATCACTATTCCCAAAGTAGTCCCCTACTGAAACTTCAACCACCTGGCTGGGCTCATTCCCCAACACCAGGTCCAGTATGGCCCCTTCCCGAGTTGGACTATTTACATACTGCTCTAGAAAACCCTCCTGGATGCTCCTTACAAATTCTGCTCCATCTAGACCTCTAACACTAAGTGAATCCCAGTCAATGTTGGGAAAATTAAAATCTCCTATCACCACCACCCTGTTGCTCCTACATCTTTCCATAATCTGTTTACATATTTGTACCTCTATCTCACGCTCGCTGTTGGGAGGCCTGTAGTACAGCCCCAACATTGTTACCGCACCCTTCCTATTTCTGAGTTCTGCCCATATTGCCTCACTGCTCGAGTCCTCCATAGTGCCCTCCTTCAGCACAGCTGTGATATCCTCTTTGACCAGTAATGCAACTCCTCCACCCCTTTTACCTCCCTCTCTATCCCGCCTGTAGCATCGATATCCTGGGATATTTAGTTGCCAATCATGCCCTTCCCTCAACCAAGTCTCAGTAATAGCAATAACATCATACTCCCAGGTACTAATCCAAGCCCTAAGTTCATCTGCCTTACCTACTGCACTTCTTGCATTAAAACAAATGCACCTCAGACCACCAGTCCCTTTGCATTCATCATCTGCTCCCTGCCTACTCTTTCCCTTAGTCACGCTGACTTCAATATCTAGTTCCTTACAGGCTTTAGTTACTATCTCCTTACTGTCCACTGACCTCCTCATTTGGTTCCCATCCCCCTGCCACATTAGTTTAAACCCTCCCCAACAGCGTTAGCAAAAGCACCCCCAAGGACATTGGTTCCAGTCCGGCCCACGTGTAGACCGTCCAATTTGTAATAGTCCCACCTCCCCCAGAACCGGTCCCAATGTCCCAAAAATCTGAACCCCTCCCTCCTGCACCATCTCTCAAGCCACGCATTCATCCTGACTATTCTTTCATTTCCACTCTGACTATCACGTGGCACTGGTAGCAATCCTGAGATTACTACCTCTGAGGTCCTACTTTTTAACTTGGCTCCTAACTCCTTAAATTCTGCTTGTAGGACCTCATCCCGTTTTTTACCTATATCATTGGTGCCTATGTGCACAACGACAACTGGCTGTTCACCCTCCCCCTTCAGATTGTTCTGCAGCCGATCTGAGACATCCCTGACCCGTGCACCTGGGAGGCAACATACCATTCGGGAGTCTCGTTTTCGACCACAGAACCGCCTATCTACTCCCCTTACAATCGAATCCCCTATGACTATAGCCCTTCCACTCTTTTTCCCGCCCTTCCGAACAGCAGAGCCAGCCACGGTGCCATGAACCTGGCTACTGCTGCCTTCCCCTGGTGAGCCATCTCCCTCAACAGTATCCAAAACGGTATACCTGTTTTGGAGGGAGATGACCGCAGGGGATACCTGCACTGCCTTCCTGCTCTTTCTCTGCCTTTTGGTCACCCATTTCCTTTCTCCCTCAGCAATCCTAATCTGCGGTGTGACCAATTCACTAAACGTGCTATCCACGACCTCCTCAGCATCGCGCATGCTCCAAAGTGAGTCCATCCGCAGCTCGAGAGCTGTCATGAGGTCTAACAAGAGCTGCAGCTGGACACACTTCCTGCACGTGAAGGAGTCAGGGACATCAGCCGTGTCCCTGAGCTCCCACATTGAGCAAGAGGAGCATAACACGGTAATGGGCAGGAGGTTTTGAGGGGATTTGAGGAATAACATTTTCACCCAGAGGGTGGTTGGAATCTGGAACACACAGCCTGAAGAGGTGGTAGAGGCAGGAACCCTCACAACATTTAAGAAGTATTTAGATGAGCACTTGAAACGCCATAGCATACAAGGCTACGGGCCAAGTGCTGGAAATTGGACTAGAATAGTTCGGTGCTTGATGGCCGGCACAGACACGATGGGCCAAAGGGCCTGTTTCTGTGCTGTATAACTCTATGACTATGACTGCAGACCAAGTTAGTTGCCTGAGGAGAAAGAAAGCCTTTTTTTTTAAAAGGCCATTTGAATTGCTGAAGGTAGCAAAACTCCTTTTCTTTACTTCTAAGCCAGTAAGTATTTGCTTCAGGATTGAATCTCTCTTGACTGATAGTATTTTCTGGAATTCGCCGGTGGTCTTGATGCCTTCTGTAGCCGAAGTGTTTTGAATGCCTATCTATTTCATTTAATCTGCGTGGAGACTTCGAGTAGCATTTGATTATTTTCACATTCGAATACCTCATTCATCAGGAATGTAACCCACAAAGACTTGGAGGATGAGACTGGGGAGTTAATAGAGGGGAACACAGCAATGGCGGAGGCACTAAATCAGTATTTTGCCTCAGTTTTCACAGTGGATGACACTAGTACCATCCCAATAGTACCAGGTAATGCAGAGATTATAGAAAGGGAGGAACTTCGAACAATCATCATCATTACGGAAAAAGTACTGAGCAAATTATTGGGATTGACGGCAGACAAGTCCCCAGGGCCTGATGGCCTATATCAAAGAACAAAGAAAATTACAGCACAGGAACAGGCCCTTCGGCCCTCCAAGCCTACGCCGATCCAAATCCTCTATCTAAACCTGTCGCCTATTTTCTAAGGGTCTGTATCTCTTTACTTCCTGCCCATTCATGTATCTGTCTAGATACATCTTAAAAGACGCTATCGTGCCCGCGTCTACCACCTCCACTGGCAACGCATTCCAGGCACCCACTACCCTCTGCGTAAAGAACTTTCCACGCATATCCCCCCTAAACTTTTCCCCTTTCACTTTGAACTCGTGTCCCCTTGTAATTGAATCCCCCACTCTGGGGAAAAAGCTCCTTGCTATCCACCCTGTCTATACCTCTCATGATTTTGTACACCTCAATCAGGTCCCCCCTCAACCTCTGTCTTTCTAATGAAAATAATCCTAATCTACTCAACCTCTCTTCATAGCTAGCGCCCTCCATACCAGGCAACATCCTGGTGAACCTCCTCTGCACCCTCTCCAAAGCATCCACATCCTTTTGGTAGTGTGGCGACCAGAACTGCACGCAGTATTCCAAATGTGGCCGAACCAAAGTCCTATACAACTGTAACATGACCTGCCAACCCTTGTACTCAATACCCCGTCCGATGAAGGAAAGCATGCCGTATGCCTTCTTGACCACTCTATTGACCTGCGTTGCCACCTTCAGGGAACAATGGACCTGAACACCCAAATCTCTCTGTACATCAATTTTCCCCAGGACTTTTCCATTTACTGTATAGTTCACTCTTGAATTGGATCTTCCAAAATGCATCACCTCACATTTGCCCTGATTGAACTCCATCTGCCATTTCTCTGCCCAACTCTCCAATCTATCTATATTCTGCTGTATTCTCTGACAGTCCCCTTCACTATCTGCTACTCCACCAATTTTAGTGTCGTCTGCAAACTTGCTAATCAGACCACCTATACTTTCCTCCAAATCATTTATGTATATCACAAACAACAGTGGTCCCAGCACGGATCCCTGTGGAACACCACTGGTCACACGTCTCCATTTTGAGAAACTCCCTTCCACTGCTACTCTCTGTCTCCTGTTGCCCAGCCAGTTCTTTATCCATCTAGCTAGTACACCTTGGACCCCATGCGCCTTCACTTTCTCCATCAGCCTACCATGGGGAACCTTATCAAACGCCTTACTGAGGTCCATGTATACGACATCTACAGCCCTTCCCTCATCAATCAACTTTGTCACTTCCTCAAAGAATTCTATTAAGTTGGTAAGACATGACCTTCCCTGCACAAAACCATGTTGCCTATCACTGATAAGCCCATTTTCTTCCAAATGGGAAGAAAATCCTTGGGTCTTAAAGGAAATGGTAGCGGAAATAGTGGATCCATTGGTTATAATATTCCAAAATTCCCTGGATGCGGGAAAGGTTCCAGTGGATTGGAAAAAAGCTAATATTCAAAAAAGGGAGGGAGGCAGAAAGTAGGAAACTATAGACTAGTTAGTTTAACATCTGTCATTGGGAAATTGTTAGAATCCATTATTAAGGAAGTAATAACAGGACATTTAGAAAGTCAAAACCCAATCCATCAGAGTCAGCATGGTTTTATGAAGGGTAAATCGTGTTTAGAGTCATAAAGAGATACAGCACCGAAACAGGCCCTTCGGCCCAACGAGTCTGCGCCGACCATCAACCACCCATTTATACTGTGATTTTTGAGTGTGTGTGTGTGAATGGGGGAGTTAGGTTAAAATAAGAAGTTATAAGGTCTTTAGACATAGGTTTATCTTAATATTGTTAAAGATTTATTTTTTTAACAGTTAATTTGTTGTCTAAATATACCTTGTTTGCTTTGTTTTATTCTGGGGTTACTAGAGTGTTTAATTTGGCTGTTTTCCAGTTGAGTGGGAAAACTTTAAATAATATGCTGCGACCTGTGGAGTGACGGGACTGAATTGACAGTGTGTTGCTCCCGCCTCGGTAACACTAGTGGGGTACGCAAGGATCAGTGCTTGTGCCCCAGTTGTTCACAATCTATGTCAATGATTTGGATGTGGGGATTAAATGTAATATTTCCAAGATTGCAGATGACACAAAACTAGGTGGAAGTGTGAGTTGTGAGGAGGATGCAAAGACGCTTCAAGGGGATTTGGAGAGGCTAAGTGAGTGGGCAAAAATTTGGCAGATGAAATACAATGTGGAGAAATGTGAGGTTATCCACTTTGGTAGGAAAAACAGAAATACTGAGCTGGATTGTACCGACCCCCTCCCCACAACGTCGGGTTTCGTGGGTGGGGGGCAGAAAATTCCTCTGGGAGAGGGCTGCCAGGCACCCTGATGCCTGGAGGGCCCAGCCCGATATTACCAGTGGCGGTGAGGTCTCGTGGCGGCCCCACTACCATTTGGCAATAGGAGCACAATTTAAATAAATAAAAATAAGTGAATTAATTGATCTCATGTCATCTCCTGATGTCCTGCCGCGATCTTCAGCCTGGCGGTGCCTTCAGATCCCCGTTCAGGGAAACGAGATGTCACACAGGTGGGGGACGGTGGAGAATGGGGTCAAATTAGTGTCATGGGTGTCGGGGATGGAGTTTAAAGTTTGTGGGGGGAAAGGTCAGATGGTAAAGGCAAGTGTTTTCAAGGGGGGAAACAAATAATTTAATTGTTATTGGGGGGGTGCGCACAGGCAGCTGATGCCATTGCCAGGGATGAACAGCCCGCCCCCTCCACGTGATCGGGTGGGGGGAGGGCAGCTCGCCTTGGCTATTTAAATAAGCCTCTGCATGGAAGATTGTGGCGGTTCCGCGACATGCGGCCCGCGGAGTCATTTTCCTCACCCACTGCCTGAATCGGCGGCGGTCACATTAAAATTCATCCCACTGATTTATTTCTTAAATGGTGAGAGATTGGGAGGTGTTGAATTTCAAAGGGACTTCGGTGTCCTTGTTCATGAGTCACTGAAAGCTAACATGCCGGTGCAGTAAGTAATTAAGAAGGCAAATGGTATGTTGGCCTTTATTGCAAGAGGATTTGAGTATAGAAGCAATGATGTCTTACTGCAGTTGTATAGAGCCTTAGTGAGACCACACCTGGTGTATTGTGTACAGTTTTGGTCTCCTTATCTAAGGAAGGATATACTTGCCATTGAGGGGATGCAATGAAGGTTCACCAGACTAATTCCTAGATGGCGGGATTGTCCTATGAGGAGAGATTGTGGAGATTGGGCCTGTATTCTCTGCAGTTTAGAGGAATGAGAGGTGATCTCATTGAAGCATACAAAATTCTTACAGGGCTCGACAGGGTTGATACAGGAAGGATGTTTACCCTGGCTGGGGAGTCTAGAATCAGGGGACACAGTCTCAGAATAGTCCATTTAGGACTGAGATGAGGAGGAATTTCTTCACTCAGAGGGTGGTGAATCTTGGGAATTCTCTGCCCCAGAGGGCTGTGGCGGCTCAGTCATTGAGTATGTTCAAGACTGAGATTGACAGATTTCTACATATTAAAAACATCAAGGTTTACGGGGTTAGTGCAGGAAAATGGTGTTGATGTGGAAGATCAGCCGTGATCTCATTGAATGGTGGAGCAGGCTCGAAGGGCTGAACGGCCTATTCCTGCTCCTATTTCTTCTGTTCTTATGTACCCTATTCAGCCCTTTCAGAATCTTGTATGTTTCAATGAGATCACCTCTCATTCTTCTAAACTCCAGAGAGTATAGACCCAATTTACTCATCCTCTCATCATGGGACAACCCTCTGTATATCCTTTCTTAAATTTGGAGACTGGAACTGCACACAGCTCTCCAACTGTGGTCTCATCAAAGCCCTGTACAATTGTAGCAAGACTTTTTAGAATTAGAATTAGAATATGACAGCGCAGTACAGGCCCTTCGGCCCTCGATGTTGCGCCGATCATCTGACCTACACTATTCCATTTACATCCATATGTCTATCCAATGACCACTTAAATGCCCTTAAAGTTGGCGAGTCTACTACTGTTGCAGGCAGGGCGTTCCACGCCCCTACTACTCTCTGCGTAAAGAAACTACCTCTGACATCTGTCCTATATCTTTCACCCCTCAACTTAAAGCTATGTCCCCTCGTGTTTGCCATCCTCATCCGAGGAAAAAGACTCTCACTATCCACCCTATCTAACCCTCTGATTATCTTGTATGTCTCTATTAAGTCACCTCTCCTCCTCCTTCTCTCTAACGAAAACAACCCCAAGTCCCTCAGCCTTTCCTCGTAAGACCTTCCTTCCATACCAGGCAACATCCTAGTAAATCTCCTCTGCACCCTTTCCAAAGCTTCGACATCCTTCCTATAATGCGGTGACCAGAACTGCACGCAATACTTCCTTATTCTTATACTTCAATCCCCTTGCAATAAAGGCCAACATGTCATTTACCTTTGAAATTGCTTGATGTACCTGCAGGCTAACTTTGTGTTCCTTATACGAGTGCACCCAAGTCTCTGAACTTCAACAACAAAAACAAGAAATGCTGGATTCACTCAGCAGGTCTGGCAGCATCTGTGGAACTTCAACATTTACAAGTTTCAGCCTTTTTAAAAATATCCTGCTTTCTGTTTTACTGCCAATGTGAATAACCTCACACTTCACATAACAAGTTTTTGTGAAGACAGGGTTTAATTTACACGCTGGGTTTTGACAATAGTATTGACATGGTGTCCCTCTATTCATGGTGTTTTCATGCAGGGATCTCAAGCTGGACAATGTGATGTTAGACAAGGATGGACATATCAAAATAGCTGACTTTGGAATGTGCAAGGAGAACGTGTTTGGAGAAAACAAAGCCACTACATTCTGCGGGACCCCAGATTACATTGCACCTGAGGTCAGTGCCTTCATTAAGTATCAGCCCAGCAGTGCGCACTCACCCCACAGCTTCCCAGAGAGCACAGGGGGCAATGTTGCTCTTGGGATCTGGGCTGCAATTCCTGCTCATTTACAAAACCAATCCTATTCCCACAGGCATGCCAAGGATACTGATATTGTCAGACATCAATCCAGTGAATCAGACAGATGCATCTCACATTGCGAATGCCTCGGAACAGATTATTTGTGACAGTTGATCTCTCTCTCTCACCCCCTCCCTCCCCCCCCCCCCCCCCCCCCCCTGTCTGTTTGTCTCTGTCATCCTTTCCTGCTCTCTTTGATGCACAGACTCCCTGTCTGTCTCTTTCTGGACCTCTGTCCCACTCGCTTGCTCTTTGTATTTGTTGATATTTCTTTTCCCGCCAGATTTTACTGGGCCAGAAATACACATTCTCAGTTGATTGGTGGTCGTTTGGAGTGCTGCTGTACGAGATGCTGATTGGTCAGTCCCCATTCCACGGTGATGATGAGGATGAGCTGTTTGAGTCAATCCGGGTGGACACTCCGCATTATCCACGCTGGATCACCAAGGAATCCAAGGACATCCTGGAAAAAGTACGTACCTGCTTTAGTATCCGGAGCATTCTATCAATTCCCTGAATGGTGATTACTCTATTATTGAAAGAACTGATGCCTTGATTCTGGTCTGAACACCGTAGCTTATCAGACATGAATCAATGAGTTAGGATCCCAGCTGGCTGCCAGAGTTTGTGCTGGAGATTCTGTGGGATTGGGATGTGTTCACTGTGTGCACCATCTCCATGGATGGATGTGAAGTGATGTTGCCTGAGGTGGCCAGACTCTCTATCGCTGTTCCCCAGTCTCTGCTCCTTCAGGGAGGGGAAATAAAGTAACCTCTGAGATCTCTGTGCTGATCTAATTCTGACCTCTTAAGCATCCCTGATTTTAATTGCTCCACCATTGGCGGCCGTGCCTTCAGTTGCTGAGGCCCCAAGCCCTGGAATTCTCTCCCTAAACCTCTCCTCTCTATCTCTCTCTTTGACTCATCTTTTGGTCATTTGACCTAATATCTCCTTATGTGGCTCGATGTCAAATTTTGTTTGATAATTGCTCCTGTGAAATGCCTTGGGATGTTTATTATGTTTAACATGCTATATAAATGCAAGTTATTACATTACTGTACTGGGCTTTGTATTTTCAGCTCTTTGAAAGAGATCCAGCAAAAAGACTTGGGATTTCAGGAAACATCAAACTGCATAACTTCTTCAAAACAGTGAACTGGACAGCATTGGAGAAGAAAGAAATTGATCCTCCTTTCAAACCTAAAGTGGTGCGATTTTCCCATATGCCTCTCCCTCTCACTTCTCTCTGTCACTCCCTCTCTTTCCCAATTGCCTGCTCCCTCCCTCTCTCTTTCTC
This sequence comes from Heterodontus francisci, assembly GCF_036365525.1. NCBI lineage: Eukaryota > Metazoa > Chordata > Chondrichthyes > Heterodontiformes > Heterodontidae > Heterodontus > Heterodontus francisci. Next base: position 93,622,699 of record NC_090389.1, on the reverse strand, counting down.
TCTTTCTTTCCTGGAGCTCCTGTGTTTCATTCACAGTTTCATTTCTTGTGTATTTTCAGAAATCTGCTGGTGATTACAGCAACTTTGACCGAGAGTTTCTGAGCGAGAAGCCTCGCCTGTCTCAGGGCGACAAGAATCTGATTGACTCCATGGATCAGGCAGCATTCCTGGGATTCTCATTCATCAATCAAAACATGGAGCGAATGCTGAACTAGTCCGTACACCAGGTGTCTCTCAACATGCTGTAGCCTTCCAATCACATTCCAACACTTCTTCAAATTTGAATTGAGCTGAAGGATGAGAGTGGGGCTAGTTTTCTCCTTCATCTAATCTGTCTGTTAGTTATCATGGGAATTAGTTTAATCTGTCATTGCCAATTTGACCTGGTGGTGTTGATGTGGCTGTGATCTGTGCACACGACCCTTCACCTGTAAATCCTGTACATGCAGTTTCTTTGCTGCGTAAAGTGATAAATGAGGATACAGTTCCTGGGCTCTAACTGATATGGTGTTGGGCCCCTCTGCAGTCATTGGTTACCAGGTGACATGCAATCGATCATTGGATTTGTATAAAGCTACCCTGGAAATAGTGAAGCAAGAAACTTGTGTCTGTATTTTTAAACTCATCTTTTTGTCTTTATATCAGTGTCTCTGATTAAAATGTACATTATTTAAAGTTAACATTTAATTCTAGTTTCCTTTCGTTAACCGAATGGGACTTCCATCGATGCTACACAAACTGGTGAAAGCAAATAATGTTTCTCTTTAAAATAAGTGTCAGATGACAGTTTTTAAAATCATTCATGGGATGTGGGTGTCACTGGCCAGGCCAGCATTTATTGCCCATCCCTAATTGCCCTTGAGAAGGTGGTGGTGAGCTGCCTTCTTGAACTGCTGCAGTCCATGTGGGGTAGGTACACCCACAGTGCTGTTAGGAAGGGAGTTCCAGGATTGTGACCCAGCGACAGTGAAGGAACGGCGATATAGTTCCAAGTCAGGATGGTGTGTGACTTGGAGGGGAACTTGCAGGTGGTGGTGTTCCCATGTATTTGCTGCCCTTGTCCTTCTGGTTGGTAGAGGTTGCAGGTTTGGAAGGTGCTGTCTGAGGAGCCTTGGTACGTTGCTGCAGTGCATCTTGTAGATGGTACACACTGCTGCCACTGTGCATCGGTGGTGGAGGAAGTGAATATTTGTGGATGGGGTGCCAATCAAGCGGGCTGCTTTGTCCTGGATGGTGTCGAGCTTCTTGAGTGTTGTTGGAGCTGCACCCATCCAGGCAAGTGGAGAGTATTCCATCACACTCCTGACTTGTGCCTTGTAGCTGGTGGACAAGCTTTGGGGAGTCAGGAGGTGAGTTACTCGCCACAGGATTCCTGGCCTCTGACCTGCTCTTGTAGTCACGGTATTTATATAGCTACTCCAGTTCAGTTTCTGGTCAATGGTAGCCCCTGGGATGTTGATAGTGGGGATTCAGCTATGGTAATGCTGTTGAATGTCAAGGGCAGATGGTTAGATTCTCTCTTGTTGGAGATGGTCATTGCCTGGCACTTGTGTGGCGCGAACGTTATTTGCCACTTATCAGCCCAAGCCTGGATATTGTCCAGGTCTTGCTGCATTTCTACACGGACTGCATCAGTATCTGAGGAGTCACGAATGGTGCTGAACATTGTGCAATCATCATTGAACGTCCCCACTTCTGACCTTATGATTGATGGAAGGTCATTGATGAAGCAGCTGAAGATGGTTGGGCCTAGAACACTACCCTGAGGAACTCCTGCAGTGATGTCCTGGAGCTCATAAGATTGACCTCCAACAACCACAACCATCTTCCTTTGTGCTAGGTATGACTCCAACCAGCGGAGGGTTTCCCCCCTGATTCCCTTGATACCATGTGGAATGAATTTAATTGGCTGAAGACTGGTATCTGAGTTTTTTTCTCTCAGAGGGTTGAGAGCCTTTGGAATTCTCTTCCTCAAAAGGCAGTGGAAGCAGAGTTTTTGAATATTTTTAAGGCAGAGGTAGATTGATTCTTGATAAGCAAGGGGGTGGTAGGTGGGGAATGTGGAGTTGAGATTACAATCAGATCAGCCATGATCTTATTGAATGGCGGAGCAGCTCGAGGGGCCGATTGGCCTACTCCTGCTCCTAATTCATATGTTTTTATGGTGGGGATCTCAGGAGGAGGCCGCCATAGATTGTTCACTCGCCACTTCTTGCTAAAGATGGTTGCAAACGCATGAGCCTTGTCTTTCGCACTGATGTACTGGGCTCTCCAATCATTGAGGATGGGGATGTTTGTGGAGCCACCACCTTCTGTTAGTTGATGATTGTCTACAACCATTCACCACTGGATGTGACAGGACTACAGAACTTGGATCTGATCTGTTGGTTATGCTCTGTCTATAGAATGCTGCTTCTGTTGTTTAGCATACATGTAGTCCTGTTTTGTAGCTTCATCAGGTTGACATCTTAGTTTTAGGTATTAAAACAAAAAGTGCTGGAAAATACTCTGCAGGTCTCGCAGTATCTGCGGAGAGAGAAGCAAAGTTAACGTTTCAGGTCAGTGACCTTTCACCAGAACTGGGAAAGGTTAGAAATGTAATAGGTTTTAAGCAAATAAAGTGGAGGTGGAGCAAAAGTGAACAAAAGGGAAGGTGTTGATAGGACAGAGGGTCATAGTCAGTAACATTCACGCCACACAAGTGCCAGGCAATGACCATCTCCAACAAGAGAGAATCTAACCATCTCCCCTTGACATTCAACGGCATTACCATCACTGAATCCCCCACTATCAACATCCTAGGGGCTACCATTGACCAGAAACTGAACTGGAGTAGCCATATAAATACCGTGGCTACAAGAGCAGGTCAGAGTCTAGGAATCCTGTGGCGAGTAACTCACCTCCTGACTCCCCCAGGACCTGTCCACCATCTACAAGGCACAAGTCAGGAGTGTGATGGAATACTCTCCACTTGCCTGGATGGGTGCAGCTCCAACAACACTCAAGAAACTCGACATCATCCAGAACAAAGCAGCCCGCTTGATTGGCACCCCATCCACAAACATTCACTCCCTCCACCACCGATGCACAGTGGCAGAAGTGTGTACCATCTACAAGCAGCACTGCAGCAACGCACCAAGGCTTTTCAGACAGCACCTTCCAAACCTGCGACCTCGACCAACTAGAAGGACGAGCAGCAGATACATGGGAACACCACCATCTGCAAGTTCCCCTCCAAGTCACACACCATCCTGACTTGGAACTATATCGCCATTCCTTCACTGTCGCTGGGTCAAAATCCTGGAACCCCCTTCCTAACAGCACTGTGGGTGTACCTACCCCACATGGACTGCAGCGGTTCAAGAAGGCAGCTCACCACCACCTTCTCAAGGGCAATTAGGGATGGGCAATAAATGCTGGCATAGCCAGGGATGCCCACATCCCAAGAATGAATATAAAAAAAAACCTGTGCTGCTGCCTTCAGTGATCTATAGACAAGTACACCAAGTACAGCTCCACCATAACCTCCTTGCTCTTATATTCTGAGCCTCGACTAATAAAGGCAAGTATCCCATATGCCTTCCTAACCACCTTATCTACCAGTGCTGCTGCATTCAGTGATCTATGGACAAGTACACCAAGGTCCCTCTGACCCTCTGTACCTCCTAGGGTCCTACCATCCATTGTAGATTCCCCTGCCTTGTTAGTCCTCCCAAAATGCATCACCTCACACTTCTCGGGATTAAATTCCATTTGCCACTGTTCTGCCCATCTTACCAGACCATCTATATCGTCCTGTAATCTAAGGATTTCCTCCTCTCTATTTACAACACCACCAATTTTTGTGTCATCTGCGAACTTACTGATCATACCTCCAATATTCAAGTCTAAATCGTTAATGTACACGACTAACAGCAAGGGTCCCAGCACCGATCCCTGTGGTACACCACTGGTCACAAGGTTCCATTCACAAAAACAGCCGTCGACCATCACCCTCTGCCTCCTGCCTCTAAGCCAATTTTGGATCCATTTTGCCAAATTGCCCTGGATCCCATGGGCTCTTACCTTCTTAACCAATCTCCCACCCGGGCCCTTATCAAAAGCCTTACTGAAGTCCAGGTAGACTACATCTACTGCTTTACCCTCATCGACACATCTCGTCACCTCCTTGCAAAATTCAATCAGGTTTGTTCGACACGATCTCCCCCTGACAAGGCCATGCTGACTATCCCTGATTAATCCCTGCCTCTCCAAGTGGAATTTTTTCCAATAAACCACTGATGTTAGACTCACTGGGCTGTAATTACCTGGTTTATCCCTGCTACCCTTCTTGAATAATGGAACCACATTCACTGTTCTCCAGTCTTCTGGTACCTCTCCTGTGGCCAGAGAGGATTTGAAAATTTGTGTCTGAGCCCCTGCTATCTCCTCCCTTGCCTCACATAACAGCCTGGGATACATCTCATCTGGGCCTGGGGATTTATCCACTTTTAAACCCGCTAAAACAGCTAATACTTCCTTTCAATGTTAAGATGTTCAAGTATATCGCAATTCCCCTCCTTGATCTCTACACCTACATTGTCCTTCTCCATAGTGAACACAGATGAAAAGTAATCATTTAAAACCTCACTTATATCCTCCGGCTCAACACACACATTGCCACTTTGGTCCCTAATGGGCCCTACTCTTTCCCTGGTTATCCTTCTACCCTTAATATACTTATAAAACGCCTTAGGATTTTCCTCTATATTGACCGCCAGTGTTTTTTCATGTCCCCTCTTCGCTCTCCTAATTACTTTTTTAAGCGCCACCCTACACTTTCGATACTCCTCTAGGGCCTCCACTGTTTTCAGCACTTGGGCTCTGCCATAAGCCTCCTTTTTTTTCCCCGATCCAATCCTCTATATCCCTTGACATCCAGGGTTCCCTGGACTTGTTGTTCCTACCCTTCACCTTAATGGGTACATGTTGGTTCTGAACTCTCACTATTTCCCATTTGAATGACTCCCACTGATCTGATGTAGACTTTCCTACAAGTAGCTGCTCCCAGTCCACTTTGGTCAGATCCTGTTTTATCATATTGAAATCGGCTTTCCCCCAATTCAGTACTTTTATTTCTGTTCCCACTTACTCCTTTTCCATAACTACCTTATATCTTACAGAGTTATGGTCACTATCCCCGAAATGATCCCCCACTGACACTTCTACCACTTGTCCAGCTTCATTCCCTAGGATTAGGTCCAGTACTGCCCCTTCTCTTGTCGGACTTTCTACATACTGGCTCAAAAAGCTCTCCTGTATGCATTTTAAGAATTCTGCCCCCTTTAAGCCTTTTGCACTGAGACTATCCCAGTTGATATTGGGGAAGTTGAAATCCCCGACTATTATTACCCAATTATTTTTACACCTCTCTGAGATTTGCCTACATATCTGTTCCTCTATCTCTCCCTGACTATTTGGAGGTCTGTAGTACACTCCCAGCCAAGTGATTGCCCCCTTATTGTTTTTAAGTTCTACCCATATGGCCTCATTTGAGGAACCTTCTAAGATATCATCCCTCCTTACTGCAGTAATTGACTCCTTGATCAACAGTGCAATGCCACCTCCTCTGTTATCCCCTCCCCTGTCTCGCCTGTAGATTCTATACCCTGGAATATTGAGCTGCCAGTCCTGCCCCTCCCTCAATCATGTCTCTGTGATAGCAATAATATCATAATCCCATGTGCTAATCAACGCCCTCAATTCATCTGCCTTACTAGTCAGACTCCTTGCATTGAAATAGATGCAATCCAGCCTTGCATTTTTCCCTTGTGCCTTAACAGGTCTATATTTGCTCTGCCTTCCAGGCAGACTCACTTTCTGTTCTATATTACCCCCTACTGTACCTCCACTCTGTATCCCATCCCCCTGCCAAGTTAGTTTAAACCCCCCCGCCGCCCCCCCAGCCAGCAGCATGAGCAAACCTCCCAGCAAGGATGTTGGTCCCGTTCCGGTTCAGGTGCAACCTGTCCAACATTTACAGGCCCCACCTTTGCCAGAAACAGACGCAGTGATCCAGGAACCTAAAGCCCTCTCTCCTGCACCATCTCCTCAGCCACACATTCATCTGCTCTATCCTCCTATTCCTATACTCGCTAGCACATGGCACTGGGAGTAAGCCAGAGATTACAACCTTTGAGGTCCTGCTTTTTAATCTGCTACCTCGCTCCCTAAATTCTTGTTGCAGGACCTCATCCCATTTTTTGGCACCAATGTGAACCACAACCTCTGACTGTTCACCCTCCCCCTTCAGAATGTCCTGCAGCTGCTCCGTGACATCCTTGAACCTAGCACCAGGGAGGCAACATACCATCCTGGAGTCAGGTTTGCGGCCACAGAAATGCTTACCTGTACCCCTTACTTGTGCCTTGTAGATGGTGGACAAGCATTGGGGAGTCAGGAGGTGAGTTACTCACTGCAGAATGCCCAGCCTCTGACCTGCTCTCGTAACCACAGTATTTATATGGCTACCACGGTATTTATATGGCTACTCCAGTTCAGTTTCTGGTCAATGGTAACCCCCAGGATGTTGATAGTGGGGGATTCAGCGATGGTAATGCCATTGAATGTCAAGGGGAGATGATTAGATTCTCTCTTGTTGGAGATGGTCATTGCCTGGCACTTGTGTGGCGTGAATGTTACTGACCATTGTTAGGCTGGTGCTTGACTAGTCTGTGCACCAGCTCTCCCAATTTTGGCACAAGTCCCCAGATGTTAGTGATGAGGACTTTGCAGGGTCGACGTGGATGTGTGTGCATTTGTCATGTCCAGTGCCCAGGTTGATGCTTTGTGTTTCTTCTGGTTTTATTTTTATTAGACTTATTTGAAATGCTGCAAGTCTGAAATAAGTCGAGAAAAGCTGAAAACCTACCTGTGCCTGAGAGAGTGACTCGTTAATGTGTGCTGAATTCTGCTTCATTGTACCAATTGAAACGATACAGGGGAGACCAACATGAATGATCTGGACAATAAGGGGGTTGCTGATAAGTTTATAAATTTAAATATCTAAAGTGATCAAACTCGTATTAGATTTAAAATGTTAGAACTAACCAGAGTACAGTAAAATTTAACCAGTTTGTCCTGCACTTTTCCCTTTCACTGGAAACTGTGTTGGAGAGGACAGGATTCCAACAATAAAAGAAATGGAAAAGAAATGGTCAGTACCAGTGTTGGCCACAGAGTGTCACTGTTTTCCACACCAAACACAGGAACAGAAGGAGGCTATTCAGCCCCTCGAGTCTGTTCCACCTTTCAATTAGATCATTGCTGATCTGTATCTTTACTCACCTTGGTTTCGTAACCCTTAATTACCCTTACCCAACAAAAATCTATCAATCTCAGTTTTGAAATTTTTAATTGACCCCCAGCCTCAATAGCTTTTTAGTGGGGGGGTGGGGAGAGGGGCGAGGGCGGGAGGTCCAGATTTCCTCTAATATAAAAGTTAAATGCTGCAGAGATTGGAAATTCGAAATGAAAACAGAAAATACTGGAAATACTCAGCAGGTCAGGCAGCCTCTGTTACGTTAACTCTGTTTCTCTTTCCACAATGTGTGACCTTGCATCAAATGAAATTCTGTTTCTCTCTCCACAGAGGCTGCCTGACCTGCTGAATATTTCCAGTATTTTCTGTTTTTATTCCAGATTTCCACTCCCCTTTTATGCCAAAGTGCTTCCTGATGAGATCGGCACAGGCTTGGACGGCCGAATGGCCTGTTCCTGTGCTGTACTGTTCTTTGTTCTTTGTTCTTGACTTTACCCCCTAATGCCTGGCTCTAACTTTAAGGTTATGCCTCCATCTTAAACAGTTCAACTTGATTACTCCTTAATCATCTCTACTCGAGGGATTACAAGCCGAATCCATGCATCCTATCCTCACAATTTAACCCTTTTAGCTCCAGTATCATTCTGGTATAAAAGGAGCAACTTTCTACATAAAAGAAAATACTACAAGTTCGAGACTCTGAAACAAAAGGGAAAAATTTGAAAACATTCAGCAAGTCAGGATAAAGTCTGTCAACAAGGGTGAAAGGTTAATGATTCAATGATTCAAGATCCTTCTCAACTCCAGCACTGTCTCTAAATGTCACTTTACAAAGTTCTGGAGCTTCCCAATACATCTCATTTGAGGTCCTGCAATCTGCTTTCCAATGGTGCGGAGTCCTCACTGATTAAAGTCACCAGGTCTACCAGTCAGATCCCGACTAATTAGAATCACAGAATCTTACGGGACAGCAGGAGGTCATTCGGCCCATCTTGCCTGTTCCTGCTCTTTGAAAGAGCTATCCAATTAGCCCCACTCCCTTCCCCCTCTGCTGTTTCCCCACAGCCCTGCAAATTTTTCCCCTTCAAGTATTGTTCCAATTCACAGTTACTATTGAATCTGTTTCCACCGCCCTTTCAGGCAGCGCGTTCCAGATCACAACAATTCGAAGAGTTTAAAACAAGTTCTCCTCATTCCCCTTCTGGTTCTTTGCCAAGCCAATTATCTTAAATCCCTGTCCTCTGGTTATCAAAACCGTTCATGATTTTGAACAGCTCTATCAGTGCTTTATAAAGGTTCAGCATTAATATCCTTGCTTTTGTACCCTGCCTCTTAATAAAGACAAGGATCCCATTTTTTTAGCAACGTTCTCAAACTGTATTTAGTTTATATTGTCTCTCCTCATTTTTCCTACCAAAATATATCGTTCCCTCAGCACTGACCCTCCGACAGTGCAGCGTTCCCTCAGTACTGACCCTCCGACATTGGTGGAGCAGGCTTAATTGTGCTTGGATATGGTGCCAGGAGGCTGCAGGTGAATTTAGCTGAGGAGGGAAGCAAGGATAAACCGCACTGTCCTCCCTCTGTTCTGCCTCCTGACTCCCCACTCAGCACTGACCCTCCGACAGTGCGGCGCTCCCTCAGCACTGACCCTCCAACAGTGCGGCGTTCCCTCAGCACTGACCCTTCGACAGTGCAGCACTCCCTCAGTACTGACCCTCCGACAGTGCAGCACTCCCTCAGTACTCACCCTCCGTCAGTGCAGCACTCCCTCAGTATGACCCTCTGACAGTGCGGCACTCCCTCAGCACTGACCCTCCGAAAGTGCGGCGTTCCCTCAGTACTGACCCTCCGACAGTGCTTCTTTCCCTCAGCACTGACCCTCCGACAGTGCAGCACTCCCTCAGCACTGACCCTCCGACAGTGCAGCACTCCCTCAGTACTGACCCTCCGACAGTGCAGCACTCCCTCAGTACTGACCCTCCGACAGTGCAGCACTCCCTCAGTACTGACCCTCCGACAGTGCAGCACTCCCTCAGTACTGACCCTCCGACAGTGCGGCGTTCCCTCAGTACTGACCCTCCGACAGTGCTTCTTTCCCTCAGTACTGACCCTCCGACAGTGCGGCGTTCCCTCAGTACTGACCCGCTGACAGTGCAGCGCTCCATCAGTACTGACCCTCCGACAGTGCGGCGTTCCCTCAGTACTGACCCGCTGACAGTGCAGCGCTCCCTCAGTACTGACCCGCTGACAGTGCAGCGCTCCCTCAGTACTGACCCGCTGACAGTGCAGCGCTCCCTCAGTACTGACCCGCTGACAGTGCAGCGTTCCCTCAGTACTGACCCTCCCACAGTGCGGCGTTCCCTCAGTACTGACCCTCTGACAGTGCAGCGCTCCCTCAGTACTGATCCTCTGACAGTGCAGCACCCCTCAGTATGACCCTCTGACAGTGCGGCACTCCCTCAGTACTGATCCTCTGACAGTGCAGCACCCCTCAGTATGACCCTCTGACAGTGCGGCACTCCCTCAGCACTGACCCTCCGACAGTGCGGCGTTCCCTCAGTACTGACCCTCCGACAGTGCTTCTTTCCCTCAGCACTGACCCTCCGACAGTGCGGCGTTCACTCAGTACTGACCCGCTGACAGTACAGCGTTCCCTCAGCACTGACCCTCCCACAGTGCGGCGTTCCCTCAGTACTGACCCTCTGACAGTGCAGCGCTCCCTCAGTACTCACCCTCTGACAGTGCAGCGCTCCCTCAGTACTGACCCTCTGACAGTGCAGCACTCCCTCAGTACTGACCCTCTGACAGTGCAGCACTCCCTCAGTACTGACCCTCTGACAGTGCAGCACTCCCTCAGTACTGACCCTTCGACAGTGCAGCACTCCCGCAGTACTGACCCTCCGACAGTGCAGCACTCCCTCAGTACTCACCCTCCGTCAGTGCAGCACTCCCTCAGTACTGACCCTCCGACAGTGCAGCGTTCCCTCAGAACTGACCCTCCGACAGTGCAGCACTCCCTCAGTATGACCCTCAGAAAGTGCAGCACTCCCTCAGTTCTGACCCTCAGACAGTGCAGCACTCCCTCAGTACTGACCCTCCGACTGTGCAGAGCTCTCTCAGTACTGACCCTCCGACAGTGCAGCACTCCCTCAGTTCTGACCCCCAGACAGTGCAGCACTCCCACTGCACTGACCCTCCGACAGTGCAGCACTCCCTCAGTACTGATCCTCCGACTGTGCAGCACTCCCTCAGTACTGACCCTCCGACTGTGCAGAGCTCTCTCAGTACTGACCCTCCGACAGTGCAGCACAACCTCAGTACTGACCCTCTGACAGTGCAGCACTCCCTCAGTACTGACCCTCTGACAGTGCAGCGTTCCCTCAGTACTGACCCTCCGACAGTGCAGCACTCCCTCAGTACTGACCCTCTGACAGTGCGGCGTTCCCTCAGTACTGACCCGCTGACAGTACAGCACTCCCTCAGTACTGACCATCCGACAGTGCAGCACTCCCTCAGTACTGACCCTCCGACAGTGCAGCACTCCCTCAGTACTGCCCCTCCGACAGTGCAGCGTTCCCTCAGTACTGACCCTCCGACATTGGTGGAGCAGGCGAACATTGTGCTTGGATATGGTGCCAGGAGGCTGCAGGTGAATTTAGCTGAGGAGGGAAGCAAGGATAAACCGCACTGTCCTCCCTCTGTTCTGCCTCCTGACTCCCCACTCAGCACTGACCCTCCGACAGTGCAGCACTCCCTCAGTACTGACCCTCCGACAGTGCAGCACTCCCTCAGTTCTGACCCTCAGACAGTGCAGTGCTCCCTCAGTACTGACCCTCCGACAGTGCAGCACTCCCTCAGTACTGACCCTCCGACTGTGCAGCACTCCCTCAGTACTGACCCTCCGACTGTGCAGAGCTCTCTCAGTACTGATCTTCCGACAGTGCGGAACTCCCTCAGTACTGATCCTCTGACAGTGCAGCACCCCTCAGTATGACCCTCTGACAGTGCGGCACTCCCTCAGCACTGACCCGCCGACAGTGCGGCGTTCCCTCAGTACTGACCCTCCGACAGTGCGACGTTCCCTCAGTACTGAACCTCCGACAGTGCGGCGTTCCCTCAGCACTGACCCTCCGACAGTGCGGCGTTCCCTCAGTACTGACCCGCTGACAGTGCAGCGTTCCCTCAGCACTGACCCTCTGACAGTGCGGCGTTCCCTCAGTACTAACCCTCTGACAGTGCGGCGTTCCCTCAGTACTGACCCTCCGACAGTGCAGCACTCCCTCAGTACTCACCCTCCGTCAGTGCAGCACTCCCTCAGTACTGACCCTCCGACAGTGCAGCGTTCCCTCAGTACTGACCCTCCGACAGTGCAGCACTCCCTCAGTACTGACCCTCCGACAGTGCAGCACTCCCTCAGTACTGACCCTCCGACAGTGCAGCACTCCCTCAGTACTGACCCTCCGACAGTGCAGCACTCCCTCAGTACTGACTCTCTGACAGTGCAGCACTCCCTCAGTTCTGACCCTCAGAAAGTGCAGCACTCCCTCAGTACTGACCCTCCGACTGTGCAGAGCTCTCTCAGTACTGACCCTCCGACAGTGCAGCGTTCCCTCAGAACTGACCCTCCGACAGTGCAGCACTCCCTCAGTATGACCCTCAGAAAGTGCAGCACTCCCTCAGTTCTGACCCTCAGACAGTGCAGCACTCCCTCAGTACTGACCCTCCGACTGTGCAGCGTTCCCTCAGTACTGACCCTCCGACAGTGCGGCGTTCCCTCAGCACTGACCCACCGACAGTGCGGCGCTCCCTCAGCACTGACCCTTCGACAGTGCAGCACTCCCTCAGTACTGATCTTCCGACAGTACGGCGTTCCCTCAGTACTGACCCTCCGACATTGGTGGAGCAGGCGAACATTGTGCTTGGATATGGTGCCAGGAGGCTGCAGGTGAATTTAGCTGAGGAGGGAAGCAAGGATAAACCACACTGTCCTCCCTCTGTTCTGCCTCCTGACTCCCCACTCAGCACTGACCCTCCGACAGTGCAGCACTCCCTCAGTACTGACCCTCCGACAGTGCAGCACTCCCTCAGTTCTGACCCTCAGACAGTGCAGTGCTCCCTCAGTACTGACCCTCCGACAGTGCAGCACTCCCTCAGTACTGACCCTCCGACTGTGCAGCACTCCCTCAGTACTGACCCTCCGACTGTGCAGAGCTCTCTCAGTACTGATCTTCCGACAGTGCGGAACTCCCTCAGTACTGATCCTCTGACAGTGCAGCACCCCTCAGTATGACCCTCTGACAGTGCGGCACTCCCTCAGCACTGACCCGCCGACAGTGCGGCGTTCCCTCAGTACTGACCCTCCGACAGTGCGACGTTCCCTCAGTACTGACCCTCCGACAGTGCGGCGTTCCCTCAGCACTGACCCTCCGACAGTGCGGCGTTCCCTCAGTACTGACCCGCTGACAGTGCAGCGTTCCCTCAGCACTGACCCTCTGACAGTGCGGCGTTCCCTCAGTACTAACCCTCTGACAGTGCGGCGTTCCCTCAGTACTGACCCTCCGACAGTGCAGCACTCCCTCAGTACTCACCCTCCGTCAGTGCAGCACTCCCTCAGTACTGACCCTCCGACAGTGCAGCGTTCCCTCAGTACTGACCCTCCGACAGTGCAGCACTCCCTCAGTACTGACCCTCCGACAGTGCAGCACTCCCTCAGTACTGACCCTCCGACAGTGCAGCACTCCCTCAGTACTGACTCTCTGACAGTGCAGCACTCCCTCAGTTCTGACCCTCAGAAAGTGCAGCACTCCCTCAGTACTGACCCTCCGACTGTGCAGAGCTCTCTCAGTACTGACCCTCCGACAGTGCAGCACTCCCTCAGTACTGACCCTCCGACTGTGCAGCACTCCCTCAGTACTGACCCTCCGACTGTGCAGAGCTCTCTCAGTACTGACCCTCCGACAGTGCAGCACTCCCTCAGTACTGACCCTCCGACTGTGCAGCACTCCCTCAGTACTGACCCTCCGACAGTACGGCGTTCCCTCAGTACTGACCCTCCGACATTGGTGGAGCAGGCGAACATTGTGCTTGGATATGGTGCCAGGAGGCTGCAGGTGAATTTAGCTGAGGAGGGAAGCAAGGATAAACCGCACTGTCCTCCCGACTGTGCAGAGCTCTCTCAGTACTGACCCTCCGACAGTGCAGCACTCCCTCAGTACTGACCCTCCGACTGTGCAGCACTCCCTCAGTACTGACCCTCCGACTGTGCAGAGCTCTCTCAGTACTGACCCTCCGACAGTGCAGCGTTCCCTCAGCACTGACCCTCTGACAGTGCGGCGTTCCCTCAGTACTAACCCTCTGACAGTGCGGCGTTCCCTCAGTACTGACCCTCCGACAGTGCAGCACTCCCTCAGTACTCACCCTCCGTCAGTGCAGCACTCCCTCAGTACTGACCCTCCAACAGTGCAGCGTTCCCTCAGTACTGACCCTCCGACAGTGCAGCACTCCCTCAGTACTGACCCTCCGACAGTGCAACGTTCCCTCAGTGCTGACCCTCCGACAGTGCAGCGTTCCCTCAGGACTGACCCTCCGACAGTGCAGCACTCCCTCAGTAATGACCCTCCGACAGTACGGCGTTCCCTCAGTACTGACCCTCCGACAGTGCGGCGTTCCCTCAGTACTGACCCTCCGACAGTGCGGCGTTCCCTCAGTACTGACCCTCCGACAGTGCAGCACTCCCTCAGTACTGACCCTCCGACAGTGCAGCACTCCCTCAGTACTGACCCTTCGACAGTGCAGCACTCCCTCAGTACTGACCCTTCGACAGTGCAGCACTCCCTCAGTCCTGACCCTCCGACAGTGCGGCACTCCCTCAGTACTGACCCTCTGACAGTGCAGCGTCCCCTCAGTACTGACCCACCGACAGTGCGGCGCTCCCTCAGCACTGACCCTCCGACAGTGCGACGTTCCCTCAGCACTGACCCTCCGACAGTGCGGCGCTCCCTCAGTACTGACCCTCCGACAGTGCGACGTTCCCTCAGCACTGACCCTCCGACAGCGCGGCGGTCCCTCAGTACTGACCCGCTGACAGTGCAGCGTTCCCTCAGCACTGACCCTCCGACAGTGCGGCGTTCCCTCAGTACTCACCCTCCGTCAGTGCAGCACTCCCTCAGTACTGACCCTCCGACAGTGCAGCACTCCCTCAGTACTGACCCTCCGAGAGTGCAGCACTCCCTCAGTACTGACCCTCCGACAGTGTGGCGTTCCCTCAGCACTGACCCTCCGACAGTGTGGAGTTCCCTCAGTACTGACCCTCCGACAGTGCTGCACTCCCTCAGTATGACCCTCAGAAAGTGCAGCACTCCCTCAGTACTGACCCTCCGACAGTGCAGCACTCCCTCAGTTCTGACCCTCAGACAGTGCAGCACTCCCTCAGTACTGACCCTCCGACTGTGCAGCACTCCCTCAGTACTAACCCTCCGACAGTGCAGCGCTCCTTCAGTTTTGACCCTCAGACAGTGCAGCACTCCCTCAGTTCTGACCCTCAGACAGTGCAGCACTCCCTCAGTACTGACCCACCGACAGTGCAGCACTCCCTCAGTCCTGACCCTCCGACTGTGCAGAGCTCTCTCAGTACTGCCTCCGACAGTGCAGCACTCCTTCAATACTGACCCTCCGACAGTGCAGCACTCCCTCAGTACTGACCCTCCGACAGTGCAGCACTCCCCCAGTACTGACCCTCCGACAGTGCGGCGTTCCTTCAGCACTGACCCTTCGACAGTGCAGCACTCCCTCAGTACTGACCCTCCGACAGTGCAGCACTCCCTCAGGACTCACCCTCCGTCAGTGCAGCACTCCCTCAGTACTGACCCTCCGACAGTGCAGCGTTCCCTCAGTACTGACCCACCGACAGTGCAGCACTCCCTCAGTACTGACCCTCTCACAGTGCAGCACTCCCTCAGTACTGACCCTCCGACAGTCTCCCTCAGTACTGACCCTCCGACAGTGCAGCACTCCCTCAGTTCTGACCCTCAGACAGTGCAGCACTCCCACTGTACTGACCCTCCGACAGTGCAGCACTCCCTCAGTACTGACCCTCCGACTGTGCAGCACTCCCTCAGCACTGACCCTCCGACTGTGCAGCGTTCCCTCAGTACTGACCCTCCGACAGTGCGGCGTTCCCTCAGCACTGACCCACCGACAGTGCGGCGCTCCCTCAGCACTGACCCTTCGACAGTGCAGCACTCCCTCAGTACTGATCTTCCGACAGTGCAGCACTCCCTCAGTACTCACCCTCTGACAGTGCAGCGTTCCCTCAGTACTCACCCTCCGACAGTGCAGCGTTCCCTCAGTACTGATCTTCCGACAGTGCGGCACTCCCTCAGTATGACCCACCGACAGTGCTGCGTTCCCTCAGCACTGACCCTCCGACAGTGCGGCGCTCCCTCAGTACTGACCCTCCGACAGTGCGACGTTCCCTCAGCACTGACCCTCCGACAGCGCGGCGTTCCCTCAGTACTGACCCGCTGACAGTGCAGCGTTCCCTCAGCACTGACCCTCCGACAGTGCGGCGTTCCCTCAGCACTGACCCTCTGACAGTGCGGCGTTCCCTCAGTACTGACCCTCTGACAGTGCGGCGTTCCCTCAGTACTAACCCTCCGACAGTGCAGCACTCTCTCAGTACTCACCCTCCGTCAGTGCAGCACTCCCTCAGTACTGACCCTCCGACAGTGCAGCACTCCCTCAGTACTGACCCTCCGACAGTGTGGCGTTCCCTCAGCACTGACCCTCCGACAGTGTGGAGTTCCCTCAGTACTGACCCTCCGACAGTGCGGCGTTCCCTCAGCAATGACCCTCTGACAGTGCGGCACTCCCTCAGTACTGACCCTCTGACAGTGCAGCACTCCCTCAGTACTGACCCTCCGACAGTGCAGCGTTCCCTCAGTACTGACCCTCCGACAGTGCAGCACTCCCTCAGTATGACCCTCAGAAAGTGCAGCGCTCCCTCAGTACTGACCCTCCGACAGTGCAGCACTCCCTCAGTTCTGACCCTCAGACAGTGCAGCGCTCCCTCAGTACTGACCCTCCGACAGTGCAGCACTCCCTCAGTTCTGACCCTCAGACAGTGCAGTGCTCCCTCAGTACTGACCCTCCGACAGTGCAGCACTCCCTCAGTATGACCCTCAGAAAGTGCAGCACTCCCTCAGTACTGACCCTCCGACAGTGCAGCACTCCCTCAGTTCTGACCCTCAGACAGTGCAGTGCTCCCTCAGTACTGACCCTCCGACAGTGCAGCACTCCCTCAGTACTGATCTTCCGACAGTGCGGCACTCCCTCAGTACTGACCCTCTGACAGTGCAGCGCTCCCTCAGTACTGATCCTCTGACAGTGCAGCACCCCTCAGTATGACCCTCTGACACTGCGGCACTCCCTCAGCACTGACCCTCCGACAGTGCGGCGTTCCCTCAGCACTGACCCACCGACAGTGCGGCGCTCCCTCAGCACTGACCCTCTGGCAGTGCAGCACTCCCTCAGTACTGACCCTCTGACATTGGTGGAGCAGGCTGACATTGTGCTTGGATATGGTGCCAGGAGGCTGCAGGTGAATTTAGCTGAGGAGGGAAGCAAGGCTTGAAGAATCATGGGGCTGTCAGTGCTGTTTGTAAACCATTACAAAATACCAGTTGAAGACAATGTCACTTTTTATCATTGATCAGAGTATTAGCAGGTTAGCAACTCACACCTAGACATGCCACCTATTTGTCAGGTCCCACACTGTCTGATCTTGGTCCCTCAGCTCCGATCGTCTGTGTGCTCAGAGGGAGCAGTTCAATAATGGATTGGAACAGTCTTCAGCGCTTCCTCTGATGACCGATTCACATTCACATTCTGAATTAAAAACAAGAAGTTACAGGATGTGAAAACTGCAATGCAAGCATTTTTCGCCCATCCCTAAATTCCCTGGAGAAGTATTTCTCCAATTCTCCTTTTGAAAGTTGTTAATGAATCTGCTTCCACTGCCCTTTCAGGCAGCGCGTTCCAGATCACAACAACTCACATCTCTGGTTCCCTTCTGGTTCTTTTGCCAAACACTTTAAATCTGTGCCCTCTGGTTACTGACCCTTCTACCACTGAAAACAGCTGCTTTTTTTTTCACTCTATCAAAACCGTTCATGATTTTAAACACCTCCACAAAACAGCCTCTTCATTTTTTCTGCTCAAAGAACAAACCCAGCTTCTCCAATCTCTCCACATAATGAAACCAAAAAATGAGGGTGTATGATGCATGTCAGGTGAGCTCATCAAATCAGAACCAGGCCATACATAAGTTGAGAGGGGAGGTGAAGAGGAAAATAAGACTGGCAAAGAAAGAACAGGGAAATAGAATGGTAGACAACATAAAAGGGAACGGCATGTAAATTGTAAGTGGGTAGTAAGAGGTGGAGTGGGGCCTGTTAGGGACAAAGAAGGGAATATATACTTAAAGGCTCAGGACAAGGCTGGAGTAGTTAATGAATACTTTAATATGTGTTTACTAAGGAAGTGGAATCTGACAAAATATTGGTCAAAGTGGAGAGAGTAGAGGCAATGGATAAGGTAAAAATTGAGAGGGGGAGGTACCAAAAAGGCAGGCTATGCTTAGGGTAGATAAGTCACCTGGCTCGGATGGCTTACATCCCAAGTTGCTAAACGAAGTGGGAATGGAGATAGCCGACGGGCTTGTTATAATCTTCCAATATTCCCTGGATAGGGTGGAGGTGCCAGACGATTGGAGAGTGGGAAATGTGACACCCTTATTCAAGAAAGGGTGTAAGGACAGTCCTAGTAACTACAGACCAGTTAGTTCAACATCAGTTCCGAAGAAGGGTCACTGACCCGAAACGTTAACTCTGCTTCTCTCTCCACAGATGCTGCCAGACCTGCTGAGTATTTCCAGCAGTTCTTGTTTTTATTTCAGATTTCCAGCATCTGCAGTATTGTGCTTTTATTTTAGTTTAACATCAGTGGTGGGTTAGGTTTTAGAAACAATAATCAGGGAAAATATCAACACCTGTTTAGAGAGGTTTGAGTTAATTAAGGAGAGCCAGCACGGATTTGTAAAAGGCAGATCGTACTTGAATAATCTAATAGAATTTTTGATGAAGTGACAGAGAAGGTTGATGAAGGGAACACGGTGGATGTTGTTTATATGGATTTTAAGAAAGTGTTTGATAAGGTACCACATAAAAGACTGGGTAACAAAATTGAGGCTCAGGGAATAGGAGGGTCAATGTCCAATTGGATTAAAAAAATAGCTTAAGGACAGAAAACAGGGAGTTGTGGTAAATGGGGTTGTTTTTCAGACTGGAGGATGGTAGATAGTGATGTTCCCCAAGGGTCAGTGCTGGGACCACTGCTCTTTTTGCTACATATAAATGACGTGGATTTTGGAACATAGAGTAAAATCTCAAAATTTGCTAATGATGCCAAACTTGGAGGTGTGGCAAACAGTGAAGATGATATGAACTGCCAACAATAGACTAGCAGAATGGGCAGACAGGTTGCAGATGGAATTCAATACTGACAAGTCTGAGGTGATGTATTTTGGCAGAAGGAATAGGGAGAGGCAATATATACTTAATGGCACAGTTCTATGTGGGGTACATGTGCATCGATCTTTGAAGATGGCAAGGGACAATGAGAGAGTGATTAGTAAAACAAATGGGATCTTGGGCTTCAAAAGTAGAAATACTGAGAACAAAAGAAGGGAAGTTATGCTAAACCTTTATAAAGCTCTAGTTAGACCCCAACTAGAATATTGTGTCCAGTTCTGGTCACTGCACTTCAAGAAGGATACGAGGGTCCTTGAGAGGGTGCAGAGGAGATTTACCAGATTGGTTCCAGGGATGGAGGATTTTAGTTACAAGGTTTGGTTGGAAAAGCTGGGTTTGTTCTCCTTAGAACAAAGGAGATTGCGGGGAGATTTGATAGAAGTGTACAAGATTATGACAGGCTTAGATAAGTTAGACAAGGAAAAACTGTTTCCCTTAACAAATGGTACAAGGACTGTTTTGTTTTTTTGGGCCTCCTTATCTCGAGAGACAATGGATACGCGCCTGGAGGTGGTCAGTGGTTTGTGAAGCAGCGCCTGGAGTGGCTATAAAGGCCAATTCTGGAGTAACAGGCTCTTCCACAGGTGCTGCAGAGAAATTTGTTTGTTGGGGCTGTTGCACAGTTGGCTCTCCCCTTGCGCCTCTGTCTTTTTTCCTGCCAACTACTAAGTCTCTTCGACTCGCCACAATTTAGCCCTGTCTTTATGGCTGCCCGCCAGCTCTGGCGAATGCTGGCAACTGACTCCCACGACTTGTGATCAATGTCACACGATTTCATGTCGCGTTTGCAGACGTCTTTATAACGGAGACATGGACGGCCGGTGGGTCTGATACCAGTGGCGAGCTCGCTGTACAATGTGTCTTTGGGGATCCTGCCATCTTCCATGCGGCTCACATGGCCAAGCCATCTCAAGCGCCGCTGACTCAGTAGTGTGTATAAGCTGGGGATGTTGGCCGCTTCAAGGACTTCTGTGTTGGAGATATAGTCCTGCCACCTGATGCCAAGTATTCTCCGAAGGCAGCGAAGATGGAATGAATTGAGACGTCGCTCTTGGCTGGCATACGTTGTCCAGGCCTCGCTGCCGTAGAGCAAGGTGCTGAGGACACAGGCCTGATACACTCGGACTTTTGTGTTCCGTGTCAGTGCGCCATTTTCCCACACTCTCTTGGCCAGTCTGAACATAGCAGTGGAAGCCTTACCCATGCGCTTGTTGATTTCTGCATCTAGAGACAGGTTACTGGTGATAGTTGAGCCTAGGTAGGTGAACTCTTGAACCACTTCCAGAGCGTGGTCGCCAATATTGATGGATGGAGCATTTCTGACATCCTGCCCCATGATGTTCGTTTTCTTGAGGCTGATGGTTAGGCCAAATTCATTGCAGGCAGACGCAAACCTGTCGATGAGACTCTGCAGGCATTCTTCAGTGTGAGATGTTAAAGCAGCATCGTCAGCAAAGAGGAGTTCTCTGATGAGGACTTTCCGTACTTTGGACTTCGCTCTTAGACGGGCAAGGTTGAACAACCTGCCCCCTGATCTTGTGTGGAGGAAAATTCCTTCTTCAGAGGATTTGAACGCATGTGAAAGCAGCAGGGAGAAGAAAATCCCAAAAAGTGTGGGTGCGAGAACACAGCCCTGTTTCACACCACTCAGGATAGGAACAAATGGTACAAGGACTAGGAGACAGAGTTTTGGGGAAAAGATGCAGGGGGAATAAGAGGAAGCACTTTTTTTACGCAGCACGTGGTAATAACCTGTAACTCGCTGCCCCCAAGGCTGGTGGAAGCGGAGACAATCAATGACTTCAAGAGGAAGTTGGGTGGCCACTTGAGAGAAATAGACCTGCACTGTTGTAGGGATCAAGCAGGGAAGTGAGATTGACTGGATAGCTCCGTGGAGAGCTGGCATGGCCTCGATCAGCCAAGTGGCCTCCTTCTGTGCCGTAAATGACTCTATGACTCGAGAACTGAAGTCCCTCATCCTTGGTACCATTTTAGTAAATCTCCTCTACACCCTCTCCAAGGCTTTGACATCCATCCTCATAGTGTCCAGAGTTGGACACAATCCTCCAGCTGAAGCCTCAACAATGCTTTTTTAAAAATAAAGTTTTAGCATAACTTCCTTGCTTGTACTCTACATCACTAAAAATAAAGCCAAGGTTCCCATATGTTTTGTTAATAGCCTTCTAAAACATAACAAATAGGAGCAGGAGTAGACCAAACGGCCCATCGAGCCTGCTTCGCCATTCAATACAATCATGGTTGATCTTCTCCTCAGTTCTGCTTCCCCACCCAGTCTGCAACCCCCAGGGGTATACAATTCCAAAATTTCACAACCCCCTGAATGAGGGAATTTCTCCTCATCTCAGTGCTAAATGAAAGGCCCCTTAGCCTGAGACGCTGCATTCTAGATTCCCCTGCCAGCCCCTTCAGAATCTTGTATGTTTCAATGAGATCACCTCTCATTCTTCTAAACTCCAGAGAGTATCGGCCCAATTTACTCAGCCTCTCATCATAGGGCAACCCTCTCATCCCAAGGACCAATGGAGTGAACCTTTGCTGTGTTGCCTCCAAGGCAAGTAAATCCTCCCTTAGATATGGAGACCAAAACTTCACACAGTACTCCAGGTGTGGTCTCACCATAGCCCTGTGCAACTGCAGCAAGACTTTCTTGTTCTGTACTCCAATCCCCTTGCAATAAAGGCTAACATGCAATCTGCCTTGCTAATTGCTTGCAGTACCTTGCATGTTAACTTTCCATATTTCTTGTACAAGTACACCCAAGTCTCTCTAAACACATTGTACTCCATTTGCCACCTTCTTGCACATTCACTTAACCTGTCTTTATCTCCTTGAAGCTTACATTCCCACCTCGCTTTGTATCGTCTGCAAACAGATTCGTTACAGTGCAGAAGGAGGCCATTCGGCCCATCATGTCCACACTGGATCTCCGAATGAGCAATTCCCTCAGTTCCATTCCCCTGCCTTCTCGCCATAACCCTGCAAATTCTTCCTTTTCATATAACAGTCTAATTCCCTTTTGAATGCTTCAATTGAACCTGCCACCGCCACGTTCTCAGGCAGCACATTCCAGACCTTAACCACTTGCTGCATGAAACGATTTTTCCTCATGTCACTTTTGCTTCTCTTGCCAAATACTTTAAATCTGTGCCTTCTCGTTCTCGATCTTCACACAAGTGGGAACAGTTTCTCTCTATCTACTCTGTCCAGACCCCTCATGATTTTTAATACCTCGATCAAATCACCTCTCAGCCTTGTTACGACCAGGTGAGAAAGGTGTCCAGGGTTCCCTCTCAGCCTTCATCTGGTCTTACCGTAACAGGGTTTAATTTTAAACACACCATATTTTCAGCTCCCCCTTGGTGAATCCTTGTTCACCGCTTTCCAATTATAAGGCAAAGAAACCAGCACAAACAGGGTTTTTTTAGCTTTCAAGAAGAAAAGTTGAAATTTGTTAAACTTAAACTCTAAATCAGTTGATGCCTACAGATACACAACGTGCCCACGCTAGCATGCATACGTGATACACACATGCAAATAGAGACAGAAAAGAGCAGAAGAAAAATAAAGTGGAAAAGTTTGATGCAATATCTGAGGACTTTTTGTTACGGTTCTTCACTCTGCAGTCCTTAATTGTAGGTAGATCTTGCTTTTTGTTGGGTCAGGTATTCTTCTTAAACCTTGTTCGCTGTAGGAGAATTTTCTCTCTTGGGGTTCATTTGCCTTCAGCGGATTTCAGAGGCTTGTGAGAAAGAGATGGGAGCCGACAGGAGAGATCTTCTCAGTCCAGGAGCAAACAGTCTTTCTGAGTTCATACTCTCTGTGGCGAGTTCAAAAGACTGGAACAGCCAGTTAGTCATGTGACCAGCTGATCTAACCAGTTCTGGCCGTTGTGGATTGCATCCTCCTTAGCAGGCCCTGGAATGCGCCTCCTCACCTTCGATGTCTGTTAGTATATAAATGTTATTTTTCCAGCCATGGCTGATCCGTTTAACAAGTCATTTCCTCGCTCCAAGAGTTAAAAATCAATGTTCATGACAAAATTGACATGCCTCGTTCTTGGCAGATGGGGGCCTAGCATGACACCTCCACACCCAGCGGAATGAAATGCGATTTGAGAAAAGTGCATTTCGTTAAAAGGGTCGAGAGAAAATATGCATTTCTCTCATTCCCATTCATTCATAAATCCTAAAACTTATTACAGCCTGTCTTTTCTGGTGCCAGAGTTGTTTTAATTGCCCCCTTTTTGGCATCCCAGTAAACATGTGGTTCTTTGGGGAAGTTTTACTTCAGTTTGCCTATTTCCATGGCTGCCTAGGGTTTTTGAGATGGTTAGGCTTAATTAGCCCGAGTGGCATTTTTTTTTCCTCAGGAGAGTCAGTAGTGGGCGGGTCTATCCTGAACTCTCTCTCAGTGCTTTGCTGAGTCATGCAACTTCAGGGGATGGGTGGTTTGCTTTTTTTCTGCCTGTCGGGAGGATTCTTTGCTAATCTCCGCTTTGTCCCAGAGGACACTCCTGCCTGCAGGTATTTGTGCAGACTCCAGTGCACTCCCCTGTGGCACCTCAACTCGGTGAGGCATCATCATTAAGGTTTTTCTGCCCCCTAGAGGTCTTTCTTTGGCTCTGCAGTAAAGGCCTGCTACCCGACCCGAACCCAGCGGGACCCGACGACATGTATCGAGTTCAAGTCCAGTCAGGTCATTGTTCCGGGTCCGGCCTTCGGGGTCGGGTCAGGTCTTGGTCGGACACACAAAGTCAGTATTGCTGGTAAGTGTTGAAAGGATAAAAACCTACCTGAGTTGAGAGTCTGGGATGTCAATGAGGGAAACGGTGAGTCTGCGCAGTGAGCGAATGAGTGTCTATGACGTCATCATGCTCATGCTGCAGCTTCGAAGTCGCAAGGTAGATAAAGGGAACATTCCAGTGCTCGGGTCAGGTTGGGGTCGGACAGGGGATAAAAATGGAGGGACTCAGGCCGGCTCGGGCTCAGGTCCGATGTGTTTCTGTCGGGATCGTGTCGGGTTTTTTTCCCTGACCTGAGCAGGCCTTTACTCTGCAGGTTCCTGGAAATGCTGTTAGCAGCTCTGGTTGGGTGCTTCGAGTGTCTGCATTTATGTAGGAGGATGTGAGGTCTAACTTTTCACATTTTCCGGGGTTGGCTGACCAGACAAAAAGGGTTTTCATCCGGGATTCCTCCCAGACTTCCTTTAACCTGCCCTCTTTGTCACTTTTTCCCCTTCCCCTTCTAACCTATTGCCAGCCGTGTCCCTGCCTGTCCCCTTTTGTTCTCGGCAGGGGTCCCTTACAGTTCACCAGGCCTCTGCTGGCGGGTCCTCCTAACACTGGTATAGGGGTGCAGGTTTCACTGTAGGTTGGGGTTTCCCCTCAACCTGGCACATGTGGCAACTCCTGCAGTACTCCACCACATAGAGTCATACAGCATAGAAACAGGCCCTTCGGCCCACTGCGTCCGTGCCGACCATGATGCCTATCTATACTAATCCCACCTGCCTTCATTAATTCCATATTCTCTATGCCTTGCTCATTCAAGTACCTGTCCAGATACCTCTTAAATGTCGCTACTGTTCCTGCCTCCACCACCTCCTCAGGCAACTCATTCCAGATACCCACTATTCTTTGTGTGAAAAAGTTACCCCTTTGATCCCCTTCAAACCTCCTCCCTCTCACCTTAAATCTATGCCTTCTAGTTTTAGTCACCCCTACCATGGGAAACAGACTCTGGCTAGCTACCCTATCTATGCCTCTCATAATTTTATATGCCTCTATCATGTCCCCTCTCAGCCTCCTTCGCTCCAGGGAAAACAGACCCAGCCTATCCAATCTCTCTTTATAACTCAAGCCCTCCAAACCAGGCAACATCCTTGTGAATCTTTTCTGCACCCTCTCTAGCTTAATCACATCTTTCCTGTAGTGCGGCGACCAGAACTGCACACAGTACTCCAAATGCAACCGAACCAACGTTATGTACAACTGTAACATGACGTCCCAACTCTTGTACTCATTGCCTCAGCCGTTGAAGGCAAGCATGCCATACGCCTTCTTCACCACCCTGTCTACCTGTGTTGCCACTTTCAGGGAACTATGTACTTGCACCCCAAGGTCTCTCTGCTCAAAAACACTACCCAGGGCCCTGCCATTCACTGTATATGTCCTGCCCTGGTTTAACTTCCCAAAATGCATCACTTCACACTTGTCTGCGTTAAATTCCATTTGCCAATCTCTTGCCCACTTTCCCAGTTGATCCATATCCTGTTGTAACCTTAGACAACCTTCTTCACTGTCTGCTATACCACCAATTTTGGTGTCATCTGCAAACTTACTAATCATGCCCCTACATTCACATCCAAGTCATTAATATATATGACAAACAACAGACAACCCAGCTCCGATCCCTGCGGCACACCACTGGTCACCGGCCTCCAACCTGAAAAACAACCCTCCACTACCACCCTCTGCCTCCTATCACCAAGCCAATTCTGTATCCAATTTGCTAGCTCACCCTGGATCCCATGTGTTCGAACCTTCTGGACCAGCCTACCATGCGGGACCTTGTCAAAGGCCTTGCTAAAGTCCATGCAGACAACGTCCATCGCCCTGCCCTCGTCAATCCTCTTGGTCACCTCCTCGAAAAACTCAATCAATTTTGTGAAACGTGATTTCCCATGCACAAAGCCATGCTGACTATCCCTAATCAGACCATGCCTTTCCAAATGCATATAAATCCTGTCTCTCAGAATCCCTTCCAATAACTTTTCCACCACTGATGCAAGGCTCACCGGCCTGTAGTTCCCTGGCTTATCCCTGCTGCCCTTCTTAAATAAAGTCACAACATTAACTATCCTCCAGTCTTCCGGTACCTCACCCGTGGCTAACGATGATACAAAAATCTCTGCCAGGGCCCCAGCAATCTCCTCCCTTGCTTCCCAGAGCATCCTAGGATACACCTGGTCAGGCCCTGGGGATTTATCCACCTTAATGCGCTTCAAAACCTCCAACACCTCCTCCTTTGTAATGTTGATATGCTCCAGGATATCGCAGTTCCCTCCCTTGAACTCACTAGCTTCCATGACCTTCTCCACAGTAAATACAGACGAGAAATATTCATTTAAGACCTCGCCCATTTCCCGTGGCTGCACATATAGATTGCCACACTGATCCTTAAGGGGACCTACTCTCTCCCTAGCTACCCTTTTACTCTTAATATACTTATAGAATCTTTTAGGATTCTCCTTCATCTTATCTGCCAGGGAAATCTCATGGCCCCTTTTCGCCCTCCGAATTTCCTTCTTAAGTGTACTTAAGTACTCGAGGGACTCGCTGGATCCCAGCTGCCTATACCTGACATATGCCTCCTTCTTTGTCCTGACCAGATCCTCAATATCTCTCGTCAACCAAGGTTCCCGAAACTTGCCAGCCTTGCCCTTCCATTTAACAGGAACATGCTGGCCCTGAACTCTTCCTATCTCACTTTTAAAAGCCTCCCACTTGCCAGACGTCCCTTTACCTGTAAACAGCCTCTGCCATTCAACTTTTGAGAGTTCCTGTCTGATGCCATCGAAATTAGCCTTCCCCCAATTTCGCACTTCAACCAAAGGACCAGTCCTATCCTTTTCCATAACTATCTTGAAGCTAATAGAGTATGGTCACTGGTCCCAAAGTGCTCCCCCACTTTGTCAACCACCTGCCCAGCCTCATTTCCTAAGAGGAGGTCGAGTGTAGCCCCTTCTCTAGTAGGGCCATCCACATACTGCTTCAGGAAACTATCCTGGACACAATTAACAAATTCTTCCCCATCTGATCCCTTAGCACTAAAGCAGTCCCAGTCAATATTAGGGAAGTTAAAATCATCTACTATTCTTCTTTGGCCTCCTTATCTCGAGAGACAATGGGTAAGCGCCTGGGGGTGGTTAGTGGTTTATGAAACAGCGCCTGGAGTGGCTATAAAGGCCAATTCTAGAGTGACAGACTCTTCCACAGGTGCTGCAGATAAAATTGTTTGTCGGGGCTGTTACACAGTTGGCTCTCTCCTTGCACTTCTGTCTTTTTTCCTGCCAACTGCTAAGTCTCTTCGACTTGCCACGCTTTAGCCCCTCCTTTGTGGCTGTCCACCAGCTCTGACGGTCGCTGGCAACTGACTCCTGCGACTTGTGATCAATGTCACAGGACTTCATGTCGCGTTTGCAGATGTCTTCAAAGTGGAGACATGGATGGCCGGTGGGTCTGGTAATAGTGATGAGCTCGCTGTACAATGTGTCCTTGGGGATCCTGCCATGCAGTTCACATGGCCAAGCCATCTCAAGCGCCGCTGGCTCAGTAGGGCGTATATGCTGGGGATGTTGCCTGCCTTGAGGACCTCTGCGTTGGAGATACGGTCCTGCCACCTGATGCCGAGGATTCTCCGGAAGCAGCGAAGATGGAATGAATTGAGACATCGATCTTGGACATCTACTATTACAACCCTATAATTCCTACACCTATCTGTGATTTCCCTACATATATGCTCCTCCACTTCCCTCTGACTATTGGGGTCCTATAGTATAATCTCATCAAAGTGATCACCCCTTTCTTATTTCTAAGTTCTACCCATATGGCCTCGCTGGACGTTCCCCCCCGGGATATCCTCTCTAAGTACTGCTGTGATGTCCTCCCTAACCAATAGTGCAACTCCCCCTCCTCTCTTACCTCCACCTCTGTCACGCCAGAAGCATCGGAACATTGAGCTGCCAGTCCTGCCCATCCCTCAACCACATTTCCGTAATCGCTATAATTTCGCAATGCCATGTACCGATCCATGCTCTGAGTTCATCTGCCTTACCTGTAAGGCTTCTTGCAGTTTAGCCTACCAGACCTTCCACACTCCCTGTCCTGCCCCTGCCCCTGCCCCTGTCCGGCCTGCCTACTGGACTTGCTTGCTTTTGTTGAACTTCCTTTCAAAACATCCATAAAGTTCAACAATTTATAAAAAGTAGGTGTCTCAATGCTCACTGAAATCCTTTTTCAGTTTTTAAAAACACAGAATCCTAAGTTTTACGACAAAAAAAATCCTTGTAACAGCAAAGATAAAAATGGTATAAGCAGCAAACTGCACTCAAACTGGAATTGTGTAGTATGATGTTTCAATAAAAACCCAAGCCTGCACTGGTACAACTGTGTGTGCTCATAGAAGATAGAAGATAGAACAGTACAGCACAGTACAAGCCCTTCGGCCCACGATCTTGTGCCGAAACTTTAACCTACTCTAAGATCAAACTAACTACCTACCCTTCATTCTACTATCGTCCATGTACCTATCCAAGAGTCGCTTAACTGTCCCTAATGTATCTGCTTCTACTACCACCGCTGGCAGTGCATTCCACGCACCCACCACTCTCTGTGTAAACAACCTACCTCTGACATCTCCCCGAAACCTTCCCCCAATCATCTTAAAATTATGCCCCCTGGTGATAGCCCTTTCCACCCTGGGAAAAAGTCTCTGACTATCCACTCTATCTATGCCTCTCATCATCTTGTACCCCTCTATCAAGTCACCTCTCATCCTTCTTCGCTCCAATGAGAAAAGCCCTAGCTCCCTCAATCTTTCTTCGTCGGACATGCCCTCCAGTCCAGGCAGCATCCTGGTAAATCTCCTCTGCACCCTCTCTAAAGCTTCCACATCCTTCCTATAATGAGGCGACCAGAACTGAACACAATATTCCAAGTGTGGTCGAACCTGGGCCTTATAGAGCTGCAGCATAACCTCGCGGCTCTTAAACTCAATCCCCCTGTTAATGAAAGCCAACACACCATACGCCTTCTTAACAACCCTATCAACTTGGGTGGCAACTTTGAGCGATCTATGGACATACAAAGAACAAAGAACAAAGATATTTACAGCACAGGAACAGGCCCTTCGGCCCTCCAAGCCTGCGCCGATCCAGATCCTCTCTCTAAACATGTCGCCTATTTTCTAAGGTTCTGTATCTCTTTTCTTCCTGCCCATTCATGTATCTGTCTAGATACATCTTAAAAGACTCCATCGTGCCCGCATCTACCACCTCCGCTGGCAATTCGTTCCAGGCACCCACCACCCTCTGCGTAAAGAACTTTCCACGCATATCCCCCCTAAACTTTTCCCCTTTCACTTTGAACTCGTGTCCTCTAGTAATTGAAACCCCCACTCTGGGAAAAAGCCTCTTGCTATCCACCCTGTCTATACCTCTCATGATTTTGTACACCTCAATCAGGTCCCCCCTCAACCTCCGTCTTTCTAATGAAAATAATCCTAATCGACTCAACCTCTCTTCATAGCTAGCGCCCTCCATACCAGGCAACATCCTGGTTAACCTCCTCTGCACCCTCTCCAAAGCATCCACATCCTTTTGATAATGTGGCGACCAGAACTGTACGCAGTATTCCAAATGTGGCCGAACCAAAGTCCTATACAACTGTAACATGACCTGCCAACTCTTGTACTCAATGCCCCGTCCGATGAAGGAAAGCATGCCGTATGCCTTCTTGACCACTCTATTTACCTGCGTTGCCACCTTCAGGGAACAGTGGACCTGAACACCCAAATCTCTCTGGACATCAATTTTCCCCAGGACTTTTCCATTTACTGTATAGTTCACTCTTGAATTGGATCTTCCAAAATGCATCACCTCGCATTTGCCCTGATTGAACTCCATCTGCCATTTCTCTGCCCAACTCTCCAATCTATCTATATTCTGCTGTATTCTCTGACAGTCCCCTTCACTATCTGCTACTCCACCAATCTTAGTGTCGTCTGCAAACTTGCTAATCAGTCCACCTATACTTTCCTCCAAATCATTAATGTATATCACAAACAACAGTGGTCCCAGCACGGATCCCTGTGGAACACCACTGGTCACACGTCTCCATTTTGAGAAACTCCCTTCTACTGCTACTCTCTGTCTCCTGTTGCCCAGCCAGTTCTTTATCCATCTAGCTAGTACACCTTGGACCCCAAGCGCCTTCACTTTCTCCATCAGCCTGCCATGGGGAACCTTATCAAACGCCTTACTGAAGTCCATGTATATGACATCGACAGCCCTTCCCTCATCAATCAACTTTGTCACTTCCTCAAAGAATTCTATTAAGTTGGTAAGACATGACCTTCCCTGCACAAAACCATGTTGCCTATCACTGATGAGCCCATTTTCTTCCAAATGGGAATAGATCCTATCCCTCAGTATCTTCTCCAGCAGCTTCCCTACCACTGACGTCAGGCTCACCGGTCTATAATTACCTGGATTATCCCTGCTACCCTTCTTAAACAAGGGGACAACATTAGCAATTCTCCAGTCCTCCGGGACCTCACCCGTGTTTAAGGATGCTGCAAAGATATCTGTTAAGGCCCCAGCTATTTCCTCTCTCGCTTCCCTCAGTAACCTGGGATGGATCCCATCCGGACCTGGGGACTTGTCCACCTTAATGCCCTTTAGAATACCCAACACTTCCTCCCTCCTTATGCCGACTTGACCGAGAGTAATCAAACATCTGTTCCTAACCTCAACATCCGTCATGTCCCTCTCCTCGGTGAATACCGATGCAAAGTATTCGTTTAGAATCTCACCCATTTTCTCTGAGTCCAAGCATAACATTCCTCCTTTGTCCTTTCGTGGGCCAATCCTTTCTCTAGTTACCCTCTTTCTCCTTATATATGAATAAAAGGCTTTGGGATTTTCCTTAACCCTGTTTGCGAAAGATATTTCATGACCCCTTTTAGCCCTCTTAATTCTTCGTTTCAGATTGGTCCTACATTCCCGATATTCTTTCAAAGCTTCGTCTTTCATCAGCCGCCTAGACCTTATGTATGCTTCCTTTTTCCTCTTAGCTAGTCTCACAATTTCACCTGTCATCCATGGTTCCCTAATCTTGCCATTTCTATCCCTCATTTTCACAGGAACATGTCTCTCCTGCACGCTAATCAACCTCTCTTTAAAAGCCTCCCACATATCACATGTGGATTTACCTTCAAACAGCTGCTCCCAATCTACATTTCCCAGCTCCTGCCGAATTTTGGTATAGTTGGCCTTCCCCCAATTTAGCACTCTTCCTTTAGGACCACTCTCATCTTTGTCCATGAGTATTTTAAAGCTTACGGAATTGTGATCACTATTCCCAAAGTAGTCCCCTACTGAAACTTCAACAACCTGGCCGGGCTCATTCCCCAACACCAGGTCCAGTATGGCCCCTTCCCGAGTTGGACTATTTACATACTGCTCTAGAAAACCCTCCTGGATGCTCGTTACAAATTCTGCTCCATCTGGACCTCTAACACTAAGCGAATCCCAGTCAATGTTGGGAAAATTAAAATCTCCTATCACCACCACCCTGTTGCTCCTACATCTTTCCATAATCTGTTTACATATTTGTACCTCTATCTCACGCTCGCTGTTGGGAGGCCTGTAGTACAGCCCCAACATTGTTACCGCACCCTTCCTATTTCTGAGTTCTGTCCATATTGCCTCACTGCTCGAGTCCTCCATAGTGCCCTCCTTCAGCACAGCTGTGATATCCTCTTTGACCAGTAATGCAACTCCTCCACCCCTTTTACCTCCCTCTCTATCCCGCCTGAAGCATCGATATCCTGGGATATTTAGTTGCCAATCATGCCCTTCCCTCAACCAAGTCTCAGTAATAGCAATAACATCATACTCCCAGGTACTAATCCAAGCCCTAAGTTCATCTGCCTTACCTACTACACTTCTTGCATTAAAACAAATGCACCTCAGACCACCAGTCCCTTTATATTCATCATCTGCTCCCTGCCTGCTCTTCCCCTTAGTCACACTGACTTCATTATCTAGTTCCTTACAGGCTTTTGTTACTACCTCCTTACTGTCAACTGACCTCAATTGGTTCCCATCCCCCTGCCACATTAGTTTAAACCCTCCCCAACAGCGTTAGCAAAAGCACCTCCAAGGACATTGGTTCCAGTCCGGCCCAGGTGTAGACCGTCCAATTTGTAATAGTCCCACCTCCCCCAGAACCGGTCCCAATGTCACAAAAATCTGAACCCCTCCTTCCTGCACCATCTCTCAAGCCACGCATTCATCCTGACTATTCTTTCATTTTTACTCTGACTATCACGTGGCACTGGTAGTAATCCTGAGATTACTACCTCTGACC
The DNA here is from genome assembly GCF_036365525.1 of Heterodontus francisci. Taxonomy (NCBI): domain Eukaryota; kingdom Metazoa; phylum Chordata; class Chondrichthyes; order Heterodontiformes; family Heterodontidae; genus Heterodontus; species Heterodontus francisci. The sequence continues at coordinate 93,590,637 of NC_090389.1, read as the reverse complement.
CCAAGATCCCTCTGTTCCTCCACACTGCCCAGAATCCTGTCTTTAAGCCTGTATTCTGCATTCAAATTCGACCTTCCAAAATGAATCACTTCACACTTTTCCAGGTTGAACTCCATCTGCCACTTCTCAGCCCAGCTCTGCATCCTGTCAATGTCCCGTTGCAACCTACAACAGCCTTCCACACCCATCCACAACTCCAGCAACCTTCTTGTCATCGGCAAACTTGCTAACCCAGCCTTCCACTTCCTCATCCAAGTCATTTATAAAAATCACAAAGAGCAGAGGTCCCAGAAATGATCCCTGCGGAACACCACTGGTCACCTAGCTCCAGGCTGAATACTTTCCATCTACTACCGTCCTCTGTCTTCTATGGGCCAGCCAATTTCGTATCCAGACAGCCAACTTTCCCTGTATCCCATGCCTCCTCACTTTCTGAATGAGCCTACCATGGGGAACCTTATCAAACGCCTTGCTAAAATCCATATACACCACATCCACTGCTCTTCCTTCATCAATGTGTTTTGTCACATCTTCAAAGAATTCAATAAGGCTTGTGAGGCATGACCTGCCCCTCAAAAAGCCATGCTGACTGTCTCTAATCAAACCATGCTTTTCCAAATAATCATAAATCCTGTCTCTCAGAATCCTCTCCAATTATTTGCCCACTACCGACGTAAGACTGACTGGTCTATAATTCCCAGGGTTATCCCTATTCCCTTTCTTGAACAAGGGAACAACATTTGCCACCCTCCAATCATCCGGTACTACTCCAGTGGACAGTGAGGACGCAAAGATCATCGCCAAAGGCGCAGCAATCTCTTCCCTCGCTTCCCGTAATATCCTTGGGTATATCCCATCTGGCCCTGGGGACTTATCGTTCCTCATATCATTCAAAATTTCCAGCACATCCTCCCTCTTAACCTCAACCTGTTCGAGCATATCAGCCTGTTCCACGCTGTCCTCACAAACGACCAGGTCCCTCTCACTAGTGAATACTGAAGCAAAGTATTCATTTAGGACCTCCCCTACCTCCTCCGACTCCAGGCACAAGTTCCCTCCACTATCCCTGATCGGCCCTACCCTCACTCTGGCCATCCTCTTGTTCCTCACATAAGTGTAGAACGCCTTGGGATTTTCCTTAATCCTACCTGCCAAGACTTTTTCATGTCCCCTTCTAGCTCTCCTAAGTCCATTCTTCAGTTCCTTCCTGGCTACCTTGTAACCCTCTAGAGCCCTGTCTGATCCTTGCTTCCTCAACCTTAAGTAAGCTTCCTTCTTCCTCTTGACTAGCTGTTCCACATCTCTTGTCATCCAAGGTTCCTTCACCCTACCATCCCTTCCTTGCCTCATCAGGACAAACCTATCCAGCAGTCGCAGCAAGTGCTCCCTAAACAACCTCCACATTTCAGTCGTGCATTTCCCTGAGAACATCTGTTCCCAGTTTATGCTCCCCAGTTCCTGCCTAATAGCATTGTAATTCCCCCTCCCCCAATTAAATATTTTCCCATCCCGTCTGCCCCTGTCCCTCTCCATGACTATAGTAAAGGTCAGGAAGTTGTGATCACTATCACCGAAATGCTCTCCCACCGAGAGATCTGCCACCTGGCCTGGTTCGTTGCCAAGCACCAAGTCCAACATAGCCTCCCCTCTAGTCGGCCTATCTACATATTGAGTCAGGAAACCTTCCTGGACACACCTGACAAAAACTGCTCCATCCAAACTATTTGCACTAAGGAGGTTCCAATCAATATTAGGGAAGTTGAAGTCACCCATGACAACAACCCTGTTACTTCTGCACCTTTCCAAAATCTGCCTCCCAATCTGTTCCTCCGTGTCTTTGTTGCTATTGGGGGGTCTATAGAAAACTCCCAACAAAGTGACTGCTCCTTTCCTGTTTGACTTCCACCCATAATGACTCAGTGGACAAACCCTCCTCGACGACCTCCCTTTCTGCAGCTGTGATACTATCCCTGATTAGCAATGCCACTCCCCCACCTCCCTCCCTATTCCTTTTGAAATATCTAAACCCCAGAACATCCAACATCCATTCCTGCCCCTGTGATATCCACGTCTCCGTAATGGCCACAACATCGTAGCTCCAAGTACTGATCCATGCTCTAAGTTCATCACCCTTATTTCTGACACTTCTTGCGTTAAAATAGACACACTTCAACCCATCATACTGGCTGCAACTTTGTCGTGTCAATTGTCTAACCTTCCTCACAGACTTTCTGCACTCGGTATCTGCCTGTTCAACAGCTACCCCATCCACTGATCTGTAGCTCCGGTTCCCATCCCCCTGTCAAACTAGTTTAAACCCTCCCGAAGAGCGCTAGCAAACCTCCCGCCCAGGATATTGGTGCCCCTCCAGTTCAGATGCAACCCGTCCTTCTTATACAGGTCCCACCTTCCCAAGAAGATATCCCAATGATCCACATATCTGAAGCCCTCCCTCCTACACCAGTTCTGTAGCCATGTGTTCAGCTGCACTCGCTCCCTGTTTCTAGCCTCACTAGCACGTGGCACCGGTAACAATCCTGAGATTACTACTCTGCTCGTCCTGCCTTTCAGCTTCCAACCTAACTCCCTATATTCGCTTTTCAGGTCCTCATCCCTTTTCCTATCTGTGTCATTGGTACCGATATGTACCACGACCTCTGGCTGCTCCCCCTCCCCCTTAAGAATCCTGTGGACTTGATCCGAGACATCCCTGACACTGGCACCCGGGAGGCAACATACCATCTGGGAGTCTCGTTCGCGACCACAGAATCTCCTGTCTGTTCCTCTAACCATTGAATCTCCTATAACTATCGCTCTCCTATTCTCCCCCCTTCCCTTCTGAGCCACAGAGCCAGGCTCAGTGCCAGAGACCTGGCCGCTGTGGCTTTCCCCTGGTAGGTCATCCCCCCCAACCGTATCCAAAACGGTATACTTATTATTGAGGGGAACGGCCACAGGGGATCCCTGCACTGTGCGCCTATTCCCTTTCCCTCCCCTGACGGTCACCCAGCTACCTTTATCCTGTAACTTAGGTGTCACTACTTCCCTATAACTGCTCTCTATCACCCCCTCAGCCTCCTGAATGATCCGAAGTTCATCCAGCTCCAGTTCCCTAACGCGGTCTGTGAGGAGCTGGAGTTGGGTGCACTTCTCACAGGTGAAGTCAGCAGGGACACAAGTGGTGACCCTCACCTCCCACATCCTGCAAGAGGAGCATGCAACTGCCCTAGCTTCCATCCCCTCTGCTCTAAATTGACAAAAGAGATTTTTAAAAAAATAAAGGAAAACCTTACCTTATCAAACCCTCCACACAAGAGTCCTTTTTTTTGGTTAGTGGAGGAGGATGGGTGGGAGACACTACACGTGTACTGTTTCGGGTTTAGCCACTGCCCGAATATATAGGTTTACTTACCCAGCAGTCCCCGTGTCCGCTTCAAAAAAAAGCTGCCGAAACAAAAGGTAAGGTAATTTATACTGAAACTCACCTTCTGGTGTTTAAAGTAACAAGATGAATTAGAAGAAAGCAGTCCAAAAACATTCCACCACTACTTTCTATCGCTTAGCCAATTTTGGATCCATGCTGCCACAGGATTTAATTTTGTTAACAAGTCTATTATATGGCACTTTATCAAACGCCTTTTGAAAGTCCATATACACATCAACAAAACTACCCTCAACACCCCTCTCTGTTAGACCATCAAAGAACTCAATCAATTTAGTTAAACATGGTCTGCTTTTAACAAATCTGTGCTGTCCTTTTATGAGCCCAGACTTTTGCAAATGCCAATTAGTTTTGTCCCAGGTTATTGTCTCCCAAAATGTTCCCACCATCGATGTTAGGCTGACTGGCCTGTAGTTGCTGGGTTTATCTGTCGTGGTGAGTGTAACTGAGGAGAACAGGTGGGTTTGGATTTCTCCTCAGCTCTGTCTTAAAAGGGAGACTCCATATTTTTAAATTGTGTTCCATAGTTCTAGACTCCCTCAAAAGGGGAAACATCCTCTCAGCATCCACCCTGTCAAATCCCCTCAAAATCTTATATGTTTCAATAAGATTACCTCACATTCTTCTAAACTCCAATGGGTCCAGGCCGAGCCTGCTCAATCTTTCCTCTTAAAATAACCCCTTCATCCTAGCAATCAGTCGAGTGAACCTTCTTTGAACTTCTTCTAATGCAATGATACCCTTTAGATTTTTTTTAGATTTAGAGATACAGCACTGAAACAGGCCCTTCGGCCCACCGAGTCTGTGCCGACCATTAACCACCCATTTCTACTAATCCTACACTAATCCCATATTCCTACCACATCCTCACCCGTCCCTATATTCCCCTACCATCTACCTATCTTTCTTTGGCCTCCTTATCTCGAGAGACAATGGGTAAGCGCCTGGAAGTGGTCAGTGGTGTGTGGAGCAGCGCCTAGAGTGGCTATAAAGGCCAATTCTAGAGTGACAGGCTCTTCCACAGGTGCTGCAGAAAAATTTGATTGTCGGGGCTGTTACACAGTTGGCTCTCCCCTTGCGCCTCTGTCTTTTTTCCTGCCAACTGCTAAGTCTCTTCGACTCGCCACACTTTAGCCCCGCCTTTATGGCTGTCCGCCAGCTCTGGCGAACGCTGGCAACTGACTCCCACGACTTGTGATCAATGTCACAGGACTTCATGTCGCGTTTGCAGACGTCTTTAAAGCAGAGACATGGACGGCTGATGGGTCTGATACCAGTGGCGAGCTCGCCGTACAATGTGTCTTTGGGGATCCTGCCATCTTCCATGCGGCTCACATGGCCAAGCCATCTCAAGCGCTGCTGACTCAGTAGTGTTTATAAGCTGGGGATGTTGGCCGCCTCGAGGACTTCTGTGTTGGAGATACGGTCCTGCCACCTGATGTCAAGTATTCTCCAGAGGCAGCGAAGATGGAATGAATTGAGACGTCGCTCTTGGCTGACATACGTTGTCCAGGCCTCGCTGCCATAAAGCAAGGTACTGAGGACACAGGCTTGATACACTCGGACTGCCAATTTACCTATCAACCTGCAAGTCTTTTGGCTGTGGGAGGAAACCCACGCAGACACAGGGAGAACTTGCAAACTCCACACAGGCAGTACCCAGAATTGAACCTGGGTCGCTGGAGCTGAGGTGCTAACCACTGCACCGCCCCTTTCTTAAGTAAGGAGACCAAAACTGTACCCAGTACTCCAGATGTGGTCTAAGGCCCTGCACAACTGTAGCAACACTTCCTTACTTTTATACTCAATTCCCCTGCAATACATGCCAACATTCCATTTGCCTTCCTAATCACTTGCTGTACCTGCATATTAACCTTTTGTGATTCATGCAATGGAACATCCAGATCCTTCTGTGTCACCGAGTTCTGCAATCTCTCTCCATTTAAATAATATACTGCTATTCTATTCTTCCTGCCGAAGTGGACAAGTTCACATTTTCCCACATTATACTCCATCTGCTAAATTTTTGCCCACTCACTTAACCTATCTAAATCCCTTTGTAGACTTTGTTCTTTTGACAGCTTACTTTCCTACCTATCTTTGTGTCATCAGCAAATTTAGCAACCATGCATTCAGTTCCTTCTTCCAAGTCATTGATATAGATTGTAAATAGTTGAGGCCTCAGCACTGATCCCTGTGGCACGCTACTAATAACAGCTTGCCAACCTGAAAATGACCCATTTATTCCAACTCTGCTTCCTGTTAGCTAACCAATCCTCTGTCCATGCTAATATGTTACCCGCTACACCATGCATTCTTATATTGTGTTGCAACCTTTGATGTGGCACCTTATCAAATGCCTTTTGGAAATCCAAGTACACCACATCTACAGGTTATCCTTTATCCATCTTGCTCGTTTCTTCCTCAAAGAACTCTAATAAATTAATCAAACACGATTTTCCTTTCACAAAATCATGTTGACTCTGCCTGAGTGTATTACCATTTTCTAAATGTCCTGCTATTACCTCCTTAATAATGGATTATAGCATTTTCCCTATGACAGATGTTAGGTTGACTGGCCTGTAGTTTCCTGCTTTCTGTTACCACCCACCCCTTTCTTGAATAGAGGCGTTACATTTATGGTTTCCCAATCCACTGGGAGCTTTCCAGAATCTAGGGAATTTTGGAAGGTTACAACCAATGCATCCACTATCTCAGCAGCTACTTCTTTTAAGACCCTAGGATGCAGGCCATCAGGTCCAGGGGACTTGTCACCCTTTAGATCTAACAGATTTCCTTGTACTTTTTCCCTAGTGATTGTGATAGTTTTAAGTTCCGCCCTCCCTTTTACCTCTTGATTTTGAAGTATTCTTGGGATGTTTTCTATGTCTTCCATAGTGAAGACAGACACAAAATATCTGTCCAATGCTTCCACCATTTCCTTATTTATTATATTCGCTCATGGGATGTGGGTGTCACTGGCTAGGCCAGCATTTATTGCCCATCCCTAATTGCCCTTCGAGAAGGTGGTGGTGAGCTGCTTTCTTGAACCGCTGCAGTCCATGTGGAGTAGGTACACCTACAGTGCTGTTAGGAAGGGAATTTCCCATTATTAATTCCCCAGTCTCACTGTCTAAGGGACCAACGCTCACTTTAGTTAGTCTTTTCCTTTTTAAATACTCGTAGAAACTCTTACTATCTGTTTTTATTTGTTAGGAAGGAAACAAAGTGAAGTGGGAAGGGGAGAGACATGAGAGAGATGAGATAGGAAATGCAGCAGCCAATTTGTACACAGCAAGATCCCACAAATAGCTATTTGGTAATGACCAGATCATCTGCTTTTTGTACTAACCAGTATGTAGTACAGTACAAGCCCTTGGTGTACAACAGTTATACACACCTGGATTGCAGAGGGATCCACTTCAACAGATTGGAGTAAAATAAAAGCAAAATACTGCAGATGCTGGAAATCTGAAATAAAAACAGAAAATGCTGGAAATACTCAGCAGGTTTGGCAGCATCTGTGGAGAGAGAAACAGAGTTAATGTTTCAGGTCAGTGACCTTTCATCAGAACTGGGTCAGAGCAGTTCTCTCTCCACAGATGCTGGCTGACCTGCTGAGTATTTCCAGCACTTTCTGTTTCAGAAGAATGAAGCCCTGAATAAATTCTAAAGATAGCTGCAGCAAGTGTAAATGATAACTTTCCCCCAGCATGGGAGATGAAAACTCTGTACAGTGGAGGAGGATAGTGCTGGAAGTGCAGGTGCAGCCTATAGTCATCACATATTTAGTGAGAGTGGGGTGTAATATTTATAGGAACATGCACAGCCTGGAGTTGTATCTGAATGCAGGCTGCACATTAACATAATCATTGATCACAGACAGAACAGAGGAGAATCTCAAAAGTGAAAAATATACACTTAAATGTTACAAATTTTAATTAAAATCACCTTTAACTCCAGCAATACATATTGAGCAGAACCCAGTACAATGATAAATAAACGTTTTTGTTAAAGTTTTTTCAATCTTTGCACAGTTTGAAAAATCCATAAATCTCCATAACTTTACATAATTAAAATGATTTATTACAAGTAGTGTGACATACATCCTACATTAATACTGCTCAGAAAAACATACAACATCCTCCATCTGAAATAAGAACAAATTTACACAGTAATCACTCATTTGGAAGAAAATTCTTTCAAATCAATCAATTCCGAGCATCCCTAACTGTAGAATAGGAAATTTACCCACTTAGTATCTGACCATTTAAGAGTGTGCATTTCACTGATTAGGATTCACTTCACGACAATGAGATTCTGGTTACTAGCCGCGTGGTAAGTCTCCTTTCAAATTACCATTAGGTCAAATACATTACATCAAATACATTCCATTTTCCAGCATTGAGCTACATATTTCCCTACTGTAAAAGCACTGTACCTATACCAGGTTAAATTAATCCCTATACCAGGTTATACTAACATGCCAAATGCAAAAAGAGTTAACAAATGTAAACAATTTTGAAAATCTTAATATTTCCCCACATGGTTGCTGCTCACTCTCTCATGCTCATTCTATATTATTACTGCTTTTAAAAGACACAGTGCAAACTTGCAGAAGTAAACTGTTCGATTGATGATGAATACATGTATAATCATAGATTTATTCAATCAGTCATTGAGGCTGCAGACAGTGGTTATATCCCAGTCTGAACAGACAGGTTTGTGCAGCATTGGTTAAAATTGGACTCGAAAACCTTCCATCACAGTTCCGTTGCACTGTTGCCCAAAGTTTCTCATGTACCATAGCATTTAAACTATGAACACTTCATAAAAGAGCCAGAAGTAAAAACATTTATTTGCAGTGTTATTTTAGGATTTTAAATAAAAACTCAAGTTGCATCATGAGGTTAGACGGTAAGGGAAGTTCCCGTAGTTAGGGCCGCAATGGTGAGAGGAGAGGCAGCAAGTCTCATTGGTGAGCAGGGACGGTTACAAGGGCTTCCTCAGGAGGTCTTGAAATGTCTACGTTCTGCATGACAACAAAACAGAAACTGTGAAGAACAAAACAAACCAACACCAGACAATACACGCCGATCGGAGGACAATGGTAATGCAGTTAGTAACATGCTTGGGTTGGAAAATTGCAAAAGATTACATCCCTTTATAGAATTGTATCACATTCCATTCACCATGAGAAATGGAGCAACGCATTCAAGCACTTTTGAGAGGGGATGGAGAGGAGGGCTGGAGATGGGGGAATGGTGGAGGGGGCATCAGATGGGGGAATAGCAGAGGAGGCATCGGAGGTGGAGGAATAGTGGAGGGGAGTCAGAGATGGGGGAATAGCGAAGGGGGGTGTTGAAGATGAGGATAGTTTGCAAGGACAAAGGGCAGTAGATAGGAAGACCTTGGTGCTTATGGTTGTGATGTGAGCTGTTTCCCCTATGCCCAGTTAGAAAGTTTAAGGCACAGAAAGAGGCCACTTGGCCCATCGTGTCTGTGCCAGCTGAAACACGATCCACCTATTCTAATCCAACCTTCCAGCATTTGGTCCGCAGACTTGCAGCTTATGGCACTTGACAGTTATTTTCTGTTAGAGTGTAGCCAACAGTGGGAGAGCAGAGTACCCACAGCTTACACTTTAATAACCACAAACTGCTAACAGGCAGAAATTCACAGTGCAAATTACTGCACTAAAATTACCCCATTTGCATTTCTTGCATAGCTGTTAAAGAATGAAGTAACATTTACATAGTCTATCATACAGGCCTTTAAGATTATGAAAGGGTTTGATAGGATAGACGTGAAGAAGGTGTTTCCATTTGTAGGTGAGACCGGGACTAGGGGCCATAAATATAAGACAGTCACTAATAAATCCAGTCAGGAATTTAGAAGAAACTGTTTACCCAGACTGCTGAGAATTTATTTTTATTTGTTCATGGGCTGGGAGCATCACTGGCAAGACCAGCATTTATTACCCATCACTACTTGAATTGAGAATGTGGAATTCGCTATGATGTGGAGTAGTTGAGGTGAATTGCACAGATGAATTTAAAAGGAAGCTAGATAAGCACCTGAAGAGAAAGGAATAGAAGGAAATGTTGATAGGGTGAGATGAAGAATGACAGAGGGAGGTTTGTGCACAACCTCTTGGATCGAAAAGCCTGTTTCTATGCTGGAAGTACTTTGCAATACTATGTAATCATGTATTTAGCACTTTACAATCAATGGATTACAAGTAAAGTGCTGCCACTGCTAGGCACATGCAGCAGGCAATACATGTACAGAAAGATCTAATAAACAGCAAATGAATAAGTGACCAGATTTTGGAGGTGTTGGTTGAGGAAGAATGTTGTTCAGCACCCCAGTAGATCTCCCTGCCCTTCATCGGATAATACCATGGGATCTTTTATATACGAGAAAGCAGGAGGGACCTCGGTTTTCTCATCTGAAAAGCAACACTTCAACCAGGCAGTACTGGAGTGTCAGCCTGGACCATGTGCTCAAGTTCTGGTGTGGGGCTTGAACGCACAACCTTCTGATTCATAGACGAGAGGGCTACCCACTGAGGTAAGTTGGCAGAAATATGCAGCAAAACTTCAATTGCCATGGCAAACCTTTCAGGCACCAGACTGTAATCTTAAAACATGTGAAGCATTGTTGTACCATTCCCAAAAGGAAATCCAGATTCTGAGTTTCCGGAGCGTAATAAAGAACCATGTTTTACTGACTATGGAGCTTGTAGTTTGAATGCATTAACAATCTTTTCACATTTGTTTTAAATATGCTGTTAAATTATGCTTTTACTCAAAAACTAAAGGTCTTTCAGTGCTGGCTGAATGTAGCTTCATGCTGTGTACTGCATACTAACTATGAACCAATCACAGTTACAGAGGAACCCAACAGACAATCCCTGAGGGAAATGCCTTATGTAAAACCTTGTAATCATTCCTTCAGCACATTGGGAGGGGCGCAATGCTGCTCTTCCTCTCCCCCTTCCTCAAACGCAGAGGCATGTTCCTTGTGTTAAACTTCACCTTTCACTTCTTACCACAGTTAAAGATTATTGAAGTTAATTTTCAGCTTGCACTACATCCTTCCATTAACCCCACAAAGAATAGCCCAAACACTCTCACAATCATAAATCACATGCAAAGATACACTGTTCAAATTAAATATGTTCTGTTCAATGCTGATTAAAGGTTAAAGTGGTCACACTGCTTTTATCCACTTTAGTGCGGTTGATTTCAGGACAAGGAGCACAGCCAGCTGCAGTTCAGTTCATTAAATGGCCTGTGGCCCCCAGCATAGGGAACATTACTAATTACTAACAGAATGCAGCAGACCTGTTGCCCATGGCCTAACGCGCACCAAGACTTGTTCACAAATCACCCATTCTGGCTGACCTACATTGACTCTTGGTACGGCAATGCCTCTCCATCTCCGTAACTTCCTCCAGCCCGACAAGCCTCTGAGATCTCTGTGTTCCATCAACGCTGGCCTCTTGTGCATCCCCAATTTCCATCATTATAACAACATTGGTGGCCATGCCTTTTTTAAAAATTAATTCATGGGATGTGGGCGTCGCTGGCCAGGCCAGCATTTATTGCCCATCCCTAATTACCCTTGAGAAGGTGGCGGTGAGCTGCCTTCTTGAACTGCTGCAGTCCGTGTGGGGTAGGTACACCCACAGTGCTGTTAGGAAGGGAGTTCCAGGATTTTGACCCAGCAACAGTGAAGGAACGGCGATATAGTTCCAAGTCAGGATAGTGTGTGGCATGGAGGGGAACTTGCAGGTGGTAGTGTTCCCATGCATCTGCTGTCCTTCTAGGTGGTAGAGGCCGCGGGATTGGAAGGTACTGTCCAAGGAGCCTTGTGCGTTGCTGTGGTGCATTTTGAAGATGGTACACACTGCTGCCACTGTGTGTCGATGATGGAGGGAGTGAATGTTTGTAGATGGGGTGCCAATCAAGCGGGTTGCTTTGTCCTGGATGGTATCGAGCTTCTTGAGTGTTGTTGGAGCTGCACCCATCCAGACAATTGGAGAGTCAGGAGGTGAGTTACTCGCCACAGGATTCCCAGTCTCTAAACTGCTCTTGTAGCCATGGTATTTATATGGCTTCTCCAGTTCAGTTTCTGGTCAATGGTAATCCCCAGGATGTTGATAGTGGGGGACTCAGTGATTGAAATGCCATTGACTGTCAAAGGGAGATGGCTAGATTCTCTCTTGTTTGAGATGGTCATTGCCTGGCACATGTGTGACGCAACTGTTACTTGCCACTTATCAGCCCAAGCCTGGATATTGTCCAAGTCTTGCTGCATTTCTACACGGACTGCTTCAGTATCTGAGTCGTGAATGGTGAACATTGTGCAATCATCAGTGAACATCCCCACTTCTGACCTCATGAATGAAGGAAGATCATTGATGAAGCAGCTGAAGATGGTTGGGCCTAGGACACTACCCTGAGGAACACCTGCAGTGATGTCCTGGAGCTGAGATGCTTGACCTCCAACAACCACAACCATCTTCCTTTGCGCTCGGTATGATTCCAACCAGCGGAGAGTTTTCTCTGATTCCCATTGACTCCGGTTTTGCTAGGGCTCCTTGATGCCATACTCGGTCAAATGCTGCCTTGACATCAAGGCCAGTCACTCTCACCTCACCTCTGGAGTTCAGCTCTTTTATCCATGTTTGAACCAAGGCTGCAATGAGGTCAGGAGCTGAGTGGCCCTGGCATAACCCAAATTGAGCATCACTGAACAGGTTATTGCTAAGCAAGTGCTGCTTGATAGCACTGTCGACTACACTTTCCATCACTTTACTGATGATCGTGAGTAGACTGATGGGGCGGTAATTGGCCGGGTTGGATTTGTCCTGCTTTTTGTTGGCAGGACATACCTGGGAAATTTTCCACATTGCAGGACAGATGCCAGTGTTGTAGTTGTACTGGAACAGCTTGGCTAGGGGCGCAAGTTCTGGACTATAGTCAGAATGTTGTCAGGGCCCATAGCCTTTGCAGTATCCAGTGCCTTCAGTCGTTTCCTGATATCACGCGGAGTGAATCGAATCGGCTGAAGACTGGCATCTGTGATGCTGGGGACTTCAGGAGGAGGTTGAGATGGATCATCAACTTTGCACTTCTGGCTGAAGATTGTTGCAAATGCTTCAGCCTTATCTTTTGCACTGATGTGCTGGGCTCCCCCATCATTGAGGATGAGGATATCTGTGGAACCACCTCCTCCAGTTAGTTGTTTAATTGTCCACCACCATTCACAACAGGATATGGCAGGACTGCAGAGCTTAGATCTGATCCATTGGTTGTGGGGTCACTTAGCTCTGTCTATTGCATGCTACTTACGCTGTTTGGCATGCAAGTAGTCCTGTGTTGTTGCTTCACCAAGTTGACACCTCATTTTGAGGTATGTCTGCTGCTGCTGATGTGGCACCTTATCAAATGCCATCTGGAAATCCAAGTACAGTACATCCACTGGTTCCCCTGTATCCACAACACATATTATTTCTTCAAAGGACTCCAATAAATTGTGTACAGGGTTGTGGGACTGAAGGAGATTACAGATAAAGGGAGAGGCAAATCAGTGTAAAGGTAAAGAGGCTGCAGAACTTTTAAAATATATTCAGGAGGACTTTTTTTAGCCAGAATGTAGCAAGCCCAACAAGATAAGGGGCAGGTTTAGACTTATCTTTAGGGAATGAAGCTGGGCAGGTGGAAGGAGAATCAGTGGGACAGCATTTTAGTGTTAATGATCATAATTCAGTCAGATTTAGCATAGTTATGGAAAAGGATAAAGATAGGCCAAGAGTAAAAGTTTTAAATTGGGGAAAGGCTATTTTTGCTAAGCTGAAATGTGATTTGGCAAAGGTGAACTGGAAACAGCTACTTGAAGGTAAATCAGTGTCAGAACAGTGCAAGGCATCAAGGAAGAGATAGGCAGGGCTCAGAACAAATACGTTCCCACTAGGAAAAAGGGTGCATTCCCAAATCTAGAGCCCAATGGATGTCAAAGAATCTAGAGTAGGATAAGGTAAGAGAGGGAAGCATACATCAGATGCCAAGAGCATAATCCTGCAGACATTGTAGTTGACGAGGAGTGAAATATTGGATGGGATAAACATAGTGAAAGAGGAAATATTAAGCTGTTTAGCATCCTTGAAAGTGGATAAATCACCAGGCCAAAATGAAATGCACCCCAGGCTGCTAAGAGAAGCAAGGGAGGTAACAGCGGAGGCTCTGTTATCATTTTCCAATCCTCTCAGGCTGCAGGTGTGGTGCCGGAGGACTGGGGAACTGCTAATGCTGTACCATTGTTTCAAAAGGGAGAAAGGGATAGACCTAATAATTGCAGGCCAGTCAGTCTAACTTCAGTGGTGGGAAAATTATTGGAAAAAGTCCTGAGGGACAGAATAATTCATCATTTAGAAAGGCACGGATTAATCATGGACAGTTCGCATGGATTTGTTAAGGGAAGATCATCTATGACTAACTTGATTGAATTTTTAAAGGAGGTAACAAGGATGGTCACTGAGGGTAGCATGTTTGATCTTGTCTAGATGGATTTTAGCAAGGCTTTTGACAAAGTTCCACATGCAAACTGGTCAAAAAGGTAAGAGCCAATTGGATCCAAGCGCAAGTGGCAAGTTGGATTTAAAACTGGCTCAGAGGCAAAGCAAAGGGTGATGGTAATCTTCTGCTAACTTTTCTAACACTCTGGAGCATTCTATACTCTAGAATGCACTGCCTGAAAGAGTAGTGGAAACAGTTTCAATGGCAACTTTCAAAAGGGAACTGGATAAATACTTGAAAAGGAAAAAAATTGAAGGACAAATTGGATAGTTCTTTAAAAGAGCTGGCAGGGCACAATGGGTCAAATGACCTCCTTCTGTGCTGTAAGATGCTATGATTCTATATAATCCTGAATACTGAATTCACTCGCACCTTCCAATTGAGATATATCTTTGCAATCCATATAACATCACAATAGATGCTTGTTTGTTCTCAATTACTCAAAAGTATTTCTCTATTATATAAGCTGACAAGGAGCTTCCAGGTTCCCAGAGTAACCTGCAACCCACAGCATCACAACCTACAGTGTGAAGATAGGAGGGGAACACAACATTTGCGGATACCAGAGGGTGAAATGCACACAATCACAGCTGCTGAGTTACGACTATAGCTGCAATTGTTATTGTAATCGTGTTTTTAACTAAAAAATGGAGGCAAGGGATCAAATTTGGGAAGATGTGGTAAATCAAAGAGTAGAGACAAGGCAAGAGAGAAAGGTATTAATATGGGAAAAGATGAACAGTCCGTGACAGGAAGGGACAGAGAGTACAAATCTAAGAGTAAATAAGCAGTCAAGGGTACATGGCATTTAGGATGGACAGGAAGCTAGGAAAAGGTGGAGGGGGAGCTCTGTTAATTAATGATGGTATTAGCACAATAGAGAGGGATGACCTAAATTCAGGAAACCAGGATGTAGAAGAGGTTTGGGTAGAGATGATAAATGATAAAGGCAAGAATTCACTTGTGGGTGTGGTGTACAGGCCCACTAACAGTAACCACACAGTAGGATGGGTATAAAGGAAGGAATAATGGGAATTTGTCAGATAGGGATGGCAAAAATCATCACATAATCGTTACAGTGCAGAAGGATACCATTCGGCCCATCATGTCCACACTGGCTCTCTGAAAGAGCAATTCCCTCAGTTCCATTCCCCCACCTTCTCCCCATAACCCTGCACATTCTTCCTTTTCATATAACTGTCTAATTCCCTTTTGAATGCTTCAATTGAACCTGCCTCCACCACGTTCTCAGGCAGCGCATTCCAGACCTTAACCACTCGCTGCGTGAAAAAGTTTTTCCTCATGTCACTATAGCTTCTCTTAGCAAATACTTTAAATCTGAGCTCGCTCGTTCTCGATGCTTTCAAGAGTGGGAACAATTTCTCTCTATCTACTCTGTCCAGACCCCTCATGATTTTGAAAACCTCTTCAAATCACCTCTCAGCCTTCTCTTCTCCAAGGAAAACAGTCTTAAGCTCTCTAATCTCTCTTCATAACTGAAATTCCTCATCCCTGGAACCAATCGCGTGAATCTTTTCTGTACTCTCTCCAATGTCCTCACGTCTTTCCTAAAGTGCGGTGCCCAGAACTGGACGCAATACTCCAGCTGAGACCGAACTAGTGTCTTATACAAGTTCAACATAACTTCCTTGCTCTTGTACTCTATGTCCCTATTAATGAAGCCCAGGATACTGTATGCTTTATTAACCACTCTCTCAACCTGTCCTGCCACCTTCAATGACTTATGCACATATACACCCAGGTCCCTCTGCTCCTGCACCCTCTTTAGAATTGTACCCTTTATTCTATATTGTCTCTCCATGTTCCTCCTACCAAAATGAATCACTTCACATTTCTCTGCATTGAACTTCATCTGCCACCTGTCTGCCCATTCCACCAACTGGTCTATGTCCTTTTGAAGTTCTACACTATCCTCTTCACAGTTGACAATGCTTCCAAGTTTCGTATCATCATGGGGTTTTTAATCTACATATAGACTGGCAAAATCAGATGGGCAAAGGTAACCTCGATGAAGAGTTCATAGAATGTTTTTGGGATAGTTTCTTAGAACAGAATACTCTGGAGCCTACCAGAGAGCAGGCTATATTAGACCTGGTATTGTGCAATGAGATGGATTAATTAACGACCTCAGAGTGAAGGCACCCCTAGGCAGCAGCGATCATAATATGATTGAACTTCAGTTTGAGGGAGAGAAGAGTGGGTCTAAGACTAGTATTTTAATCTTAAATAAGGGCAATTATGAGGGCATGAAAGCAGAGCTAGCTAAAGTGGACTGGCAAATTAGGTTATGGGATAGGTCAATAGAGATGCAGTGGCAGACATTTAAAGGAATATTTCATAATCCACAGAATAGATGCATTCCAACAAGAAAGAAAGAAAAATTCAAAGGGGAGGACCCATAATCCATAGTTAACTAAAAAAGTTAAAGGTAGTATCAAACTGTCATGCAGGCCCCCACCTGCCAAGAGTGAGGCACATTAATTTCGCCACATGGACATTAAATTTCAAATTGTTGCTGGGAGGAAGAGAAGTTACAAGAATTGCCAGATATTGGCTAAAAACATTTACATGCTAACAGATAGTGCTCGTCGACAAAGGAGCTATTCCCTGCTCCAATTCAATCCACAAACAGACGTAGTCAGACCAGTTAGTCACATGACTAACCACCTGTTGCAGAGTTTGAGCTGAGAGCCTACAGAAAGCAGAATGCTCCTGGACTGAAGCAGACCTCCCCTCCTCTCTGCCTGCTCCCATCTTTTTCTCACAGAACTCCAAAAATCTACTGACGCCACATGAATCCCAAGGGAGAAAAGTCTCCTACAGTGAACAAGGGTCAAGAAGAATACTGGGCCCCAACGAAAAGCAAGATCTACCTAAAATCAAGGATTCTACAGTGAGCTCAAAGAACTGTAACAAAAACTCTTCAGATATTACCTCAAACTTTTCCACTTTATTTTCCTTCTGTCCCTATCCGCATGTGTGTATCGCGTATGCATGCTAGCATGGGTGTGTTGCGTTCTGTAGGCATTAACCGAAATAGAGTTTCATTCAATAAATTTCACTTTTCTTCTTTAAACCTGAGAAAACCTGTTGTGTTGGTTTCTTTGCCTCATAATTGGAAAGCAGTGAACAAGGATTCACCAAGGGGGAGCTAAAAACACTGTGTTTAAAATTAAACCCTGTTATAGTAAGACCAGGTGAAGGCTGAAAGGAAACCCTAAACCTCTTTCTCACCTGGTCATAACAGAAATTTGGGTGCTGGCATCTGGAATTGACCCACAGACAAACGAGAGAAATTGGAAGTGGGAAGCTAAATTGTTCCCAAGCAAAAAAAGAAAGCAAGTTTTCAATACAGGTTTTCTTGTGGTTTGTGTACTTGAATACTAACATGTCTGCAACTGAAGTTAGTAGCTCTCCAAGCCAGGGTGAAGTAACTTGGGATAAATTAAAAGTACTGTCTATGGAGGAGTTGAGGAAAATGGCTGAGTAGTGTGGGATCAGGCAAGGCTAGGAAGTCTGAACTTCTAAGGCTTGTGGCCAACCATTTTTCCCTTGAATCTGAAGAAGTAGAAACAGAGTTTGAAGCAGACTCTGACAGGGTATTGTTAGCAAAGGTACAATTGGAACAGAGGAAACTTGAATTTGAGGAAAGACAGAGGGAGAAAGAGAGAGCCTTCCAGAAGGAACGCGAAAATGAAAGGCAGGAGAAGGACACAGAAAGAATATTCCAGAAGGAATGTGAAGAAAGAGAGCTGAAGCAGCTTGAGTTAGCTAGGGGGCGACAGAGTAACGCCAGTGAAAACATGGCCAATATGGAAGAGATAATAAAAATTCAGGATTCAGGACTGGGGACAGAATTGTTAAACCTAGCTCAACTAATTCCAAAATTCAATGAGGAAGATGTGGAAGCATTTTTTGTGTCTTTTGATAACTGGCAAGGCAGCTAAAATGGCCAGCTGAGACCTGGTCTCTTTTACTACAAAGCAAGCTAACTGGAAAAGCCCATGAGGTTTATTCCCTGTTGCCAGATAAGAGTTCATCAAATTATGAACTGACAAAAAATGCTATCCTCGGGGCATATGAGTTAGTACCCGAAGCCTATCGTCAAAAGTTTAGAACCCTCAAGAAGGAAGCTAATCAAACTTATCTGGAGTTTGAAAGTAAGCAAGCAGTGGCTTTTGACCAGTGGCTGAGGGCTCTTAAAGTACAGCTCAGCTATGAGAATCACAGGGAAGTAGTCCTGCGAGAGTAATTTAAACACTCTCTCACTCTCCATAAAGACCCATGTAGAGGAGCAGCGGGTTCAGAGAGCCCGGCAAGCGGCCGTTCTAGCTGATGAGCTTGCTTTAATTTATAAGTTGGTTTCCCTGGGCAGAACCTTTCCTAATCACCCCCACAAATCCAAAAAGGACAAAAGGTGGGAAGGTGATAACCGCCCAGGCAGTCCTGGGAGAAACAAGAAAGCAGGAGACACAGGAAGCCCTCCTCCAGCCAAAAAGGAAGGTTCTGGGAGCAAGAGTGAGTCCCGGAGACCTGTGTCATAGAGTCATAGAGTTATACAACACAGAAACGGGCCCTTCGGCCCATCGTGTCTGTGCCGGCCATACAGCACCCAACTATTCTCATCCCATATTCCAGCACTTGGCCCATTGCCCTGTATGCTATGGCGTTGCAAGTGCTCATATAAATACTTCTTAAATGTTGTGAGGGTTCCTGCCTCCACCACCTCTTCAGGCAGTGCATTCCAGATTCCAACCACCCTCTGGGTGAAAAAATGTTTCCTCAAATCTTCCCTAAACCTCCTGCCCCTTACCCCAAATCTATGCTCCCTGGTCCTTGACCCCTCCGCTAAGGGAAAAAGTTTCCTCCTATCTAACCTATCAATGCCCCTCAAAATCTTGTACACCTCAATCATGTCCCCCCTCAGCCTTCTCTGCTCCAAGGAAAACAACCCTAGCCTTTTCAGTCTCTCTTCATAGCTGTGTGCTTCCATTGTAATAAAGCAGGGCATTTAAAAGCTGACTGCTGGAAACTAAAGGGAAAACCAGTAGGGTTAATCAGGGCACACCCGCTCAGTGAAGAAGACACCCTGATGGAAAGCACAGCAGAACAAGCTGTGGCTATGACTGCAGTAAGAGTGTGACCCAGGAAGCTTACGGCTGCAAGTGCAGGAAAATTTAATAGGATTCATGAAGGTTATCAGGGTTTTGTTTTTGAAGGGAAAGTAACCCCATACCCCTCAAGTGGGCCAAGCAAACCTATAGTGATTCTCAGGAACACAGGGGCCGCTAGATCACTTTTAATGGGAAAAGGCCTGACCTTTCCCCCAGAGAGTGCAGTGAATACCAGAATGGTGGTGAATGGTATTGGAGGGCAGTGTATGCCTGTACTTGTACACCGGGTGCACTTGGAGTGCGACCTAGTTTCGGGACCGGTGACCGTAGGGATTGTCCCTATTTTGCCTGTGGACGGGGTTGACCTGCTCCTAGGTAATGATCTGGCGGGGGTGAAGGTGGTAACCCCCCAGTAGTGAAAGTAAGACCGCAGGAGGTCAGAGAGACAGGGCAGTGGCAGGAGACGGTCCCCTGCAGTTTCCCTGAATGTGTAGTGGATCAGGCCATGATCAAACTAGTTCCCCCAGAGGGAACTGAATTAGCACTGCAGGGAGATGACCAGGTCTGTCTGTCTGAGACTTTCATTGGAAAGTTAGGAAACCCAGGGAATGAATTAAATGGATTTTCCCTAGCTGAGGCTCAGCGAGCTGACCTATTATTGAGAGAGTTAGCACAGGCTGCCCAGTCTGAAAGTGAAGCAGAGGGAGTCCCTGATTGCTATTATTTAAAGAATGAGGTACTGATGAGGAAATGGAGTTCGCCTCACAGACCTGAGAGCAAGGAGTTCACCAGTTACTGGTGCCACAGAGGTACCGGGGAGAAATATTAAGAAGAGTTCACGAGACTACAGTGGCTGTATATGCCAGCATATGAAAGACCAAAGCCCACATAAGACAGCAGTTTGACTGGCCAAAACTCCACAAAGATATGGTGGAGTACTGCAGGAGTTGCCACATGTGCCAGGTTGAGGGGAAACCTCACCCTACAGTGAAACCTGCACCCCTAAGTCCTGTACCAGTGTTAGGAGGACCTTCCAGCAGAGGGTTGGTGAACTGTAAGGGACCCCCGCCGAGAACAAAAGGGGACATGCAGGCACAAGGCTGGCAAACTTTAGAATGGGAAGGGGAAAATGTGACCAAGAGGGCAGGTTAAAGGAAGTCCGGGAGGAATCCTGGATGAAAACCCCTACTGTCCAGTCAGTCAACCCCGAAAAATGTGAAGTGTTAGACCCCACATCCTCCTACATAAATGCTGACACTAGAAGCACCCCACCTGAGTTGCTAACAGCATTTACAGGAACCTGCAGAGACAAAGACAGACCTCTAGAGGGCAGAGAAACCGTAAGGGTGATGCATCATCTCGCCGAAGTGCTACAGGGGAATGCAGTAGAGTCTGCACACATACTGCAGGCCCGAGTATTCCAGAGAACAAAGGGGAGATTAACAAAGAATCCTCCTCCACAATCAGAGAAAAATTGAACCACCCATCCCCTGAAGTCAAAGCCTTTGCATGAGGGATATGGTGGCGTAGTGGTATTGTCACTAGGCTAGTAACCCAGAGACCCAGGCTATAGCTCTGGGGACAATAGTTTGAATCCCACCACAGCAGAAGGTGGAATTTGAATACAATTATTAAATCTGGAATTAAAAAGCTAGTCTAATGGTGGCCATGAAACCATTGTCGATTGTTGTAAAAACCCTCTGATTTACTAAGGTCCTTTAGGGAAGGAAATCTGCTGTCCTTACCTGGTCTGGCCAACATGTGACTCCAGACCCACAGCAATGTGGTTGACTCTCAAATGCCCTCTGAAATGGCCTAGCAAGCCACTCAGTTGTAGCTAAGTGCTACGAAGTCGATCATCTTCCAAACCCACGACCTCTACCACCTAGAAGGACAAGGGCAGCAGATGCATGGGAACATCACCACCTGCAAGTTCCCCTCCAAGCCACACATCCTGCCTTGGAACTATATCACCGTTCCTTCACTGTCACTGAGTCAAAATCCTGGAACTGCCTTCCTAACAGCACAGTGGGTATACCTACACTCCAGATGCACTGCAGCGGTTCAAGAAGGCATCTCACCATCACCTTCTCATGGGCAATAAATGCTGGCCCTGCCAGCGACGCCCATCTGCCCATAAACGAATAAAATAAAATGACTCAGCAAAGCACTGAAAGAGAGTTCAGGATAGACCCACCCACTACTGACTCTCTTGGAAAAAAATCCAATTTAGGGCTAATTAAATCTAACTCCCCCGACCACCCTCCCCCCACCCCTTGACAGACCTTCAGGTCAATGGGCAAACTGAAGAAAAATTTCCCAAAGAACCACATGGTTACTGGGATGCCAAAAAGGGGACATTAAAGCAGCACTGGCACCAAGAAAAGCCAATTTTAATAAGCTTTAGGATTTAGGAATGAATGGAAATGAATGAGAGAAATGCATGTTTTTTTCTGTATCTTACATTTTTCTTGACACTTTTAGTGAAATGAGCCTTTTCTCAAAGCGCATTTCAATCCCCTGGGTATGGAGGTGTCATGCAGGCCTCCAACTGCCAAGAATGAGGCACATTAATTTTGCCACATGGACATTAAATTTCAAATTGTTGCTGGGAAGAAGAGAAGGCCTGTTACAAGAATTGCAAGACCTTGGCTGAAAAAAATACGTTTACATATTAACAGACAGTGCTTGTAGACAAAGGTGCAATTCCTTATCATAGAGTCATAGAGCACAGAAACAGGCCCTTCAGCCTATCCTCTCTGACCCAGCCATCAAGCACCTATCTATTCTTATCCTATTTTCCAGCACTATGCCAGTAGCCTTGTATGCTATGGCGTTTCAAGTACTCATCTAAATACTTATTAAATGTTGTGAGGGTCCTACCATCCACTGTATATCCACTTGCCTTGTCAGTCCTCCCAAAATGCATCACCTCACACTTCTCAGGATTAAATTCCATCTGCCACTGCTCTGCCCGTCTTACCAGCCTATCTATATCGTCCTGTAATCTACGGCTTTCCTCCTCACTATTTACGTGTCCTCAGTACCTTGCTCTACGGCAGCGAGGCCTGGACAACGTATGTCAGCCAAGAGCGACGTCTCAATTCATTCCATCTTCGCTGCCTCCGGAGAATCCTTGGCATCAGGTGGCAGGCCCGTATCTCCAACACAGAAGTCCTCGAGGCGGCCAACATCCCCAGCTTATACACACTACTGAGTCAGCGGCACTTGAGATAGCTTGGCCATGTGAACCGCATGGAAGATGGCAGGATCCCTAAAGACACATTGTACAGCGAGCTCATCACTATTACCAGACCCACCGGCCATCCATGTCTCCACTTTAAAGACATCTGCAAACGCGACATGAAGTCCTGTGACATTGATCATAAGTCGTAGGAGTCAGTTGCCAGCGACCGTCAGAGCTGGTGGACAGCCACAAAGGAGGGGCTAAAGCGTGGCAAGTCGAAGAGACTTAGCAGTTGGCAGGAAAAAAGACAGAAGTGCAAGGAGAGAGCCAACTGTGTAACAGCCCCGACAAACAATTTTATCTGCAGCACCTGTGGAAGAGTCTGTCACTCTAGAATTGGCCTTTATAGCCACTTCAGGCGCTGCTGCACAAACCACTGACCACCTCCAGGCGCTTACCCATTGTCTCTCGAGACAAGGAGGCCAAAGATTTATGATACCACCAATATTTGTGTCATCTGTGAACTTACTTATCATACCTCCTATATTCATGTCTAAATCATTAATGTACACTACAAACAGCAAGGGTCCCAGCACCAATCCCTGCTGTACACCACTGGTCACAGGCTTCCAATCGCAAAAACAACCCTCGACCATCACCCTCTGCCTCCTGCCACTAAGCCAATTTTGGATCCAATTTGCCAAATTGCCCTGGATCCCATGGCTCTTACTTTCTTAACCAATCTCCCATGCGGGACCTTATCAAAAGCCTTACTGAAGTCCATGTAGACTACATCAACTGCTGTACCCTCATCTACACACCTAGTCACTGCCTCGAAAAATTCAATCAAATTTGTTAGATATGATCTCCCCCTGACAAAGCCACGCTGACTATCCTTAATTAATCCCTGCCTCTCCAAGTGGAGATTAATCCTGTCCCTCAGATTTTTTTCCAATAGTCTCCCTACCACTGATGTTAGACTCACCGGCCTGTACTTACCTGGTTTATCCCTACTACCCTTCTTGAATAATGGTACCACATTCGCTGTCTCCAGTACTCTGGCACTTCTCCTGTGGCCAGAGAGGATTTGAAAATGTGTGTCAGAGCCCCTGCAATCTCCTCCCTTGACTCACATAACAGCCTGGGATACATCTCATTTGGGTCTGAGGATTTATCCACGTTTAAGCCTGCTAAAACTGCTAATACCTCTTCACTTTCAATGTTAATTTGTTCAAGGACATCACAATCCCCCTCCCTGATCTCTGCACCTACATCGTCCTTCTCCATAGCGAATACAGATGAAAAGTAATCATTCAAAACCTCACCCACGTCCTCTGGTTCCACAGATAGATTTACACTTTGGTCCAAAATGGGCCCTACTCTTTCCCTGGTTATCCTCTTGCCCTTAATATACTTATAAAACGCCTTGAGATTTTCCTTTATCTTTCCCGCCAGTGTTCTCATGCCCTCTCTTCGCTCTCCTAATTACTTTTTTAAGTACTCCTCTAGGGCCTCCACTGTTTTCAGCACTCTGAATCTGCCATAAGCCTCCTTTTTTTCCCTGATCCAATCCACAATATCCCTTGACATCCAGGGTTCCATGAACTTGTTGGTCCGACCCTTCACTTTTACGAGAACATGTTGGCCCTGAACTCTCACCATTTCCTTTTTGAATGACTCCACTGGCCTGATGTAGACTTTCCGACAAGTAGCTGCTCCCAGTCCACTTTGGCCAGATCCTGTTTTACCATACTGATATCGGCCTTCCCCCAATTTAGTACCTTTATTTCAGGTCCATCTTAATCTTTTTCCATAACAACCTTAAGTCTTACAGAATTATGGTCACTATCCCCGAAATGCTCCCCCACTTACACCTACCACTTGTCTGGCTTCATTCCCTAGGATTAGGTCTAGTACCGCCCCTTCTCTTGTAGGACTTTCTACGTGCTGACTCAAAAAGCTCTCCTGGATGCACTTTAAGAATTCTGCCCCCTTTAAGCCTTTCTTTACACTAAGACTATCCCACTTAATATTGGGGAAGCTGAAATTCCCTACTGTTATTACCCTATTATTTTTACACCTCTCTGAGACTTGCCTACATATCTGCTCCTCTATCTCTCCCTGATTGTTTGGAGGCCTGTAGTACACTCCCAGCCAAGTGATTGCCATCTTTTTGTTTTTAAATTCTACCCAAGTGGCCTCATTCGAGAAACTGTTGAAGATATCATCCCTCCTTACTGCAGTAATTGACTCTTTAATCAATAGTGCAATTCCACCTCCTCTTTTACACCCCCCCTCCCCACCCCGTCATGCCTGAAGATTCTATACCCTGGAATATTGAGCTACCAGTCCTGCCCTTCCCTCAACCATGTCTCTGTGATAGCAATATCATATTCCTACGTGTTAATCAATGCCCTTCACTTCCCTTGCCTTCCTCGACTTCTCTGTCTCCATCTCTGGGGATAGGTTGTCTGCTAATATCCATTATAAGCCCACCGACACCCACAGCTACCTGGGCTACACTTCTTCACACCTTACCTCCTGTAAGGACTTCATTCCATTCTCCCAGTTTCTCCGTCTCCAACGCATCTGCTCTGATGATGCCAGCTTCCATGACAGCGCTTCTGATACGTCTTCCTTTTTCCTCAACCGAGGATTCCCCCCCACTGTTGTTGACAGGGCCCTCAACCGTGTCCGGCCCATTTCCCGCACCTCTACCCTCACCCCTTCCCCTCCCTCCCAGAACCGTGACAGGATTTCCCTTGTCCTCACTTTCCACCCCATCAGCCTCCATATCCAAAGGACCATCCTCCCTCATTTCCGCCACCTCCAGCATGATGCCACTACCAAACACATCTTCCCCTCCCTTCCCCTGACAGCATTCCAAAGGGATCATTCCCTCCGCGACACCCTGGTCCACTCCTCCATTACCCCCACCACCTCGTCCCCGTCCCATGGCACCATCCCCTGCAATCATAGGAGGTGTAATACCTGCCCATTTACCTCCTCTCTCCTCACTATCCCAGGCCCCAAACACTCCTTTCAGGTGAAGCAGTGATTTATTTGCACTTCTTTCAATGTGGTATACTGTATTCACTGCTCACAGTGTGGTCTCCTCTACATTGGGGAGACCAAACGCAGACCTGGTGATCGCTTTGCCGAACATCTCTGCTCAGTCCACAAGCAGGACCCTGAGCTTCCGGTTGCTTGCCATTTCAACACTCCCCCCTGCTCTCATGCTCACATCTCTGTCCTGGGATTGCTGCAGTGTTCCAGTGAACATCAATGCAAGCTCGAGGAACAGCATCTCATTTTCCGATTAGGCACACTACAGCCTGACGGACTGAACACTGAGTTCAATAATTTCAGAGCATGATGGGCCCCCCATTTTACTTTTATTTTTAGTTATTTTTTCTTTTTTACATTTTTTTTTCTTTTGTTTATTTCATTTCATTGTAGTTTGTTCAGTTTGCTTACCCACTGTTTTTTTTCATGTTTGTACTTGCTGCTGTTCAATCTTCAGTTCGTTATCATCCTATTCTGTACTAATGCTTTGTCTTTCAACACACCATTAACATATTGTTTGCCTTTGCTCCATGACCTCTTGGTCAGCTATTCTGTGACCTTGTCCAATCTACACCTTCGCCTTTGTTATCTCTTGCCCCACCCCCAGCTCACTTGCTTATAACCTTTGACAATTCTAATATTTGCCAGTTCTGAGGAAGGGTCACTAACCCGAAATGTTAACTCTGCTTCTCTTTCCACAGATGCTGCCAGACCTGCTGAGTGGTTCCAGCATTTCTTGTTTTTATTCCCTCAATTCATCTGCCTTACTTGTAAGACACCTTGCATTAAAATAGATGCAATCCAGCCTTGCATTATTCGCTTGTGCCTTAACAGTTGTATAGCTGCTCTGCCTTCCAAACTGACTTAGTTTCTCTTCTATATTTGACTGTGCATCATCCCCTACTGTACCTCCACTCTGTATCCCATCCCCTTCCAAATTAGTTTAAAACTGCTCCCCCCCCATCAAAACTAGCAAACCTCCCTGCAAGGATGTTGGTCCCATTCTGGTTCAGGTGCAACCTGTCCGACTTGTACAGGTCCCACCTTCGCCAGAAACAGACCCAGTGATCCAGGATACTAAAGCCTTCCCTCCTGCACCATCTCTTCAGCCAAGCATTCATCTGCTCTATCCTCCTATTTCTATACTCACTAGCACATGGCACCGGGAGTAATCCAGAGATTACAACCTTTGAGGTCCTGCTTTTTAATCTGCTACCTAGCTCCCTAAATTCTTCTTGCAGGATGTTACGACCAGGTGAGCAAAGTGTCTGGGGGCAGTCTCTTGCTGTCCTCACCTGGTCTTATTGAAACAGGGTTTAAACACACTATGTTTAAAGCTCCCCTTTTTGTGAATCCATGTTCACAGTTTCCAATTATCAGGCAAATAACAGAGCACAAACAGGCTTTCTTTGGTTTAAAACAGAAAGATGAAATTTATTAAACCTTAAACTTAACTCTAATACGGTTCACGCAGATATTCGACGCGCTCACACTAGCATGCACACGCGACATAACATGCAAGATAGGGACAGAAAAGAGAAAAGTAGAACAGTTTAAGGCAATATCTTATTACTGTTTCTTGAGCTCGCTGTAGTCCTTGATTGAAGTTATATTCTTGTGTTTCGTTGGGGCCCAGTAATCTTCTTAAAACTTTGTTCACGTGGCAAACTTTTCTCTCTTTGAGTTTCACATGTCTTCAATGGTTTCAGTTCCCTGAGAGATAGGCAGGCAGGCTGGAGGTGTTCTTAGTTCCAGGAGAGCATATGACATTCTGCCTGGCAATTCCTTTGTTTGGGAGTTCAGCAGGTTAGTCATGTGACTAGTTCCTTATATGGAACAGTCTCTTCATATCCCTTGTTAGAGGCTCAAATTTCTCTGCCCCAGCCAGCTAGCCATGTGACTAAAATTAGTCTGACCACTTACGTGTAATGGAGAGCAACTGCAGAGTCTCCATTGTTTCAACATGGTCTGTTACCATGGAAATGTCTTTCCAGTTAAGACTTGCAATTTTAAGTTTTAAAGCTCATGTGGCAAAATAAAGTGTGCCTCAGTCTTGGCAGGTGGGGGTTTGACTGACACAGGATCTCATCCCTCTTTCTACCTATGTTGTTGGTACCAATGTGAACCACGACCTCTGACTGTTCACCCTCTCCCTTCAGAATGTCCTGCAGCTGCTCCATGACATCCTTGACCCTAGCACCAGCGAGGCAACGCACCATCCTGCAGTCCCGTTTGTGGCCACAGAAACGCCTATCTGTATCCCTTACGATAGAATCCCCTACCATTATAGCTCTCCCACTCTTTTTCCCCCCCTCCTGTGCAACTGAGCTACCTGTGGTGCCACAGACTTGGCTCTTGTTGCATTCCCCTGAGAAGCCATCTCCCAAAGTACCCAAAGCGGAAAATCTGTTAAGAGTGGGAGATGGACCCAGGGGACGCCTGCAATACCTGCCTAGTTCTTCTACTCTGCCTGGCGGTCACCCATTCCCTTTCTGCCTGAGCAGTCTTTACCCGCAGTGTGACCACCTCCCTGTACGTGGTATCCACGATGATCTCAGCCTCGCGGATGCTCCACAGCGCCTCCAGTCGCTGCTCCAGATCCAAAATGCGGACTTCGAGTAGTTGCAGCTGGAGACACTTCCTGCAGACGTGTTCGCCCTGGACACTGGAAGTGTCCCTGATTTCCCACATTGCACAGGAAGAGCACTCCATGCTGCCGAGCTGCCCTGCCATGACTTACCCTTAATTTACTCCCTTAAATTACTTAAAAATTAGAGGTTATTTACACTAGGGACGTTGATTCCCTAAAAAAAATACTTACTCTATAAAATAAAAACCTGCAGACCTTACCTTTCTCTTTACTTTAGTTACTAACCCAGCTTTTTGGAGTTATTCCTTAACAGCAGTTACTCACCAAACTCTCACTCTCTCTCTCCCGGTCTCTTTATGCTCCGGCTCAGCTCTTGCTGTTTCACACTTGCTGAGTGAACTCTCGCTCTCTCTTCCGGTCTCTTTATGCTCCGGCTCAGCTCTTGCTGTTTCACACTTGCTGAGTGAACTCTCGCTCTCTCTTCCGGTCTCTTTATGCTCAGGCTCAACTCTCGTTCTCTCTCCCGGTCTCTTTATGCTCCAATTCAATCCACAAACGGACGTGGTCAGACCAGTTGGTCACATGACTAAACTAACTGGGCTGTTGCATCGTTTCAATTGAGAGCCTGCAGCAAACAGAATGCTCCTGGACTGAAGCAGACCTCCTCCCCTGTATGTCTGCTCCCATCTCTTTCTCACTGAACTCCAAAAACCGACTGAAGACACGTGAACCCCAAAAGAGAAAAGTCTCCTACAGTGAACAAGGTTTAAGAAGAATACTGGGCCCCAACGAAAAACAAGATCTACCTATAATCAAGGACTCTAAAGTGAGCTTGAAGAAGCGTAACACAAACTCTTCAGATATTGCCTCAGACTTTTCCACTTTATTTTTCTTCTGCTCTTTCTGTTCCTCTCTGCATGTGTGTATTGCATATGCATTCTAGTGTGAGCCCATTGTATATCCGTAGGCGTTAACCGAATTAGAGTTCAAGTTTAATAAATTTCAACTTTTCTTCTTTAAACCTAAGAAAACCTGTTGTGCTGGTTTCTTTGCCTTATAATTGGAAAGCGGTGAACAAGGGGGAGCTAAAAACATGGTTTGTTTAAAATTAAATCCTGTTATGGTGAGACCAAGTGAAGGCTGAGAGGGAATCCTAGACCTCTTTCTCACCTGCTTGTAACACAAACTTAAAGAAAAGGCATATAATGTCACAAAGATGAGTGGCAGGTCAGAAGATTGGACAGAACATAAAAACAGCAATGAATGACTAAAAGATTAATAAGGAGGGAAAAATTAGAGTATGAGAGAAAGCTAGTTAGAAATATAAAAACAGTAAGGGTTTCCATAAACATTTTAAAAAGAAAAATTAATAAAGTGAGCGTTGGTCCTATAGAAAGTGAGTCTGGGGAATTAATATGGGAAAATAAGGAGATGGCGGATTAATTGAACAGGTATTTTGCATTGGTCTTCACTATAGCGGATACCAGTAACATCCCAGAAATAGCTGTAAATCAGGAAATGGAAGGGATGGAGGAACTTAAGAAAATTACAATCACCAGGGAAGTGGTACAGAGCAAATTGTCGGAGCTGTGGGCTGACAAGTCCCCGAGTCCTGATGGACTTCATCCTAGGGTCTTGAAAGGAGTGGCTGAGATAGTTGATGCATTGGTTTTAATTTTCCAAAATTCCCTCGATTCGGGGAAGGTTCCATTAGATTGGAAAATAACGATTCAAAAGGGAAGGAGACAGAAAGCAGTCCAGTTAGCGTAACATCTGTCATAGTGAAAATGTTAGAAGCTATTATTAAAGATGTTATAGCAGGGCACTTAGAAAAATTCAAGGTAATCAGGCAGAGTCAACATGGTTTTGTGAAAGGGAAATCATGTTTAACCAATTTATTGGAGTTCTTTGAGGGAGTTACATGTGCTGTGAATAAAGGGGAACCGGTGGATGTACTGTACTTAAATTTCCAGAAGGCATTTTGATAAGGTGCCACATCAAACGTTACTGCAGAAAATAAAAGCTCATTGTGTAGGGGGTAACATATTGGCATGGATAGAAGATTGGCTAGTTAACAGAAAATAGACAGTAGGCATAAATGGATCATTTTCTGGTTGGCAAGATGTAATGAGTGGTATGCCACAGGGATCACTGCTGGGGCCTCAACTTTTTACAATTTATATCAATGAAGGAACCAAAGATATGGTTGCTAAATTTGCTGACAATACAAAGATAGGTAGGAACGTAAGTTGTGAAGAGGACACAAGGAGGCTACAAAGGGATATAGATAGGTTGAGTTGACAAAGATCTGGCAAATGGAGTATAATGTGGGAAAATGTGGAATTGTCTATTTTGGCAGGAAGAATAATAAAAGAAACATACTGCAGATTGCAGAGCTCTGAGATGCAGAGGGATCTTTTTTTTATTCGTTTGTGGGAAGTGGGCGTCACTGGCTAGGCCAGCATTTATTGCCCATCCCTAATTACCTTTGAACTGAGTAACTTGCACGGCCATTTCGGAGGACAGTTAAGAGTCAACCACATTGCTGTGGATCTGGAGTCACATGTAGGCCAGACCAGGTAAGGATAGCAGATTTCCTTCCGTCCTTGATGGAAGGATGGGTTTTTATAACAATTGACAATAGTTTCATGGCCACCATTAGACTAGCTTTTTAATTGCAGATTAATTTATTTATTAATTGCATTTAAATTTCACCATCTGCCATGGTGGGATTCGGACCCATGTCCCCACAGCATTAGCCTGGCCTCTGGATTACTAGTCCAGTGACATTACCACTACACCACCACCTCCCATCTGGGTGTCCTAGTCCGAGTGCATGAATCACAAAAGGTTAGTATGCAGGTACAGCATATAATTAGGAAAGCTAATAGAATGTTATTGTTTATTATGAGGGAAATTGAATACAAAAGTAGGGATGTTCTGTTTCAGCTCTACAGGGCATTGGTGAGACCGCATCTGGAGTACTGTGTACAGTACAGGTCTCCTTATTTAAGGAAGGAGTAAATGCGTTGGAAGCAGTACAGAAAAGGTTTATTAGACTAATAGAACATAGAACATTACAGCGCAGTACAGGCCCTTCGGCCCTCGATGTTGCGCCGACCTGTGAAACCATCTGACCTACACTATTCCATTTTCATCCATACGTCTATCCAATGACCACTTAAATGCCCTTAAAGTTGGCGAGTCTACTACTGTTGCAGGCAGGGCGTTCCACGCCCCTACTACTCTCTGTGTAAAGAAACTACCTCTGACATCTGTCCGATATCTATCACCCCTCAACTTAAAGCTATGTCCCCTCGTGTTTGCCATCACCATCCAAGGAAAAAGACTCTCACTATCCACCCTATCTAACCCTCTGATTATCTTATATGTCTCTATTAAGTCACCTCTCCTCCTCCTCCTCTCCAACGAAAACAACCTCAAGTCCCTCAGCCTTTCCTCGTAAGACCTTCCCTCCATACCAGGCAACATCCTAGTAAATCTCCTCTGCACCTTTTCCAAAGCTTCCACATCCTTCCTATAATGCGGTGACCAGAACTGCACGTAATACTCCAGGTGCGGCCGCACCAGAGTTCTGTACAGCTGCAGCATGACCTCGTGGCTCCTAAACTCGATCCCCCTACTAATAAAAGCTAACACACCATATGCCTTCTTAACAGCTCTATTAACCTGGGTGGCAACTTTCAGGGATTTATGTACCTGGACACCAAGATCTCTCTGCTCATCTACACTACCAAGAATCTTCCCAATAGCCCAGTATTCTGCAATCCTGTTACTCCTTCCGAAGTGAATCACCTCACACTTCTCCGCATTAAACTCCATTTGCCATCTCTCAGCCCAGCTCTGCAGCCTATCTATGTCCCTCTGTACCCTACAACACCCTTCGACACTATCCACAACTCCACCGACCTTCGTGTCATCCGCAAATTTACTAACCCACCCTTCTACACCCTCATCCAGGTCATTTATAAAAATGACAAACAGCAGTGGCCCCAAAACAGATCCTTGCGGTACACCACTAGAAACTATACTCCAGGATGAACATTTACCATCAACCACCACCCTCTGTCTTCTTTCAGCTAGCCAATTTCTGATCCAAAGCACTAAATCACCTTCAATCCCATACTTCTGTATTTTCTGCAATAGCCTACCGTGGGGAACTTTATCAAACGCCTTACTGAAATCCATATAGACCACATCCACGGCTTTACCCTCATCCACCTGTTTGGTCACCTTGTCAAAAAACTCAATAAGGTTTGTGAGGCACGACCTACCCTTCACAAAACCGTGCTGACTATCTCTAATGAACTTATTCTTTTCAAGATGATTATAAATCCTATCTCTTATAACCTTTTCCAACATTTTACTCACAACCGAAGTAAGGCTCACAGGTCTATAATTACCAGGGCTGTCTCTACTCCCCTTCTTGAACAAGGGGACAACATTTGCTATCCTCCAGTCTTCCGGCACTATTCTTGTCGACAATGACGACATAAAAATCAAGGACAAAGGCTCTGCAACCTCCTCCCTGGCTTCCCAGAGAATCCTAGGATAAATCCCATCTGGCCCAGGGGACTTATCTATTTTCACACTTCCCAAAATTGCTAACACCTCCTCCTTGTGAACCTTAATCCCATCTAGCCTAGTAGTCTGTATCTCAGTATTCTCCTCGACAACATTTTCTTTCTCCACTGTAAATACTGACGAAAAATATTCATTTAACACTTCCCCTATCTCCTCCGATTCCACACACAACTTCCCACTACTATCCTTGATTGGCCCTAACCTATCTCTAGTCATTCTTTTATTCCTGATATACCTATAGAAAGCCTTAGGGTTTTCTTTGATCCTATCCGCCAATGACTTCTCGTGTCCTCTCCTTGCTCTTCTTATCTCTCCCTTTAGATCCTTCCTGGCTAGCTTGTAACTCTCAAGCGCCCTAACTGAGCCTTCACGTCTCATCCTAACATAAGCCTTCTTCTTCCTCTTGACAAGCTCTTCAACTTCTTCTGTCTACTTCAACGCCAGGAGCATCCGGAATAAGGTGGGTGAGCTTGCAGCATGGGTTGGTACCTGGGATCCTGATGTTGTGGCCATTTCGGAGACATGGGTAGAGCAGGGGCAGGAATGGATGTTGCAGGTTCCGGGATTTAGATGTTTCAGAAAGAACAGAGAAGAGGGTAAAAGAGGGG
This sequence comes from Heterodontus francisci, assembly GCF_036365525.1. NCBI lineage: Eukaryota > Metazoa > Chordata > Chondrichthyes > Heterodontiformes > Heterodontidae > Heterodontus > Heterodontus francisci. The sequence continues at coordinate 93,557,418 of NC_090389.1, read as the reverse complement.
GGGGGTGTGGCATTGTTAATCAAGGAAAGTATTACAGCGGCAGAAAGGACGTTTGAGGACTCGTCTACTGAGGTAGTCTGGGCCGAGGTTAGAAACAGGAGAGGAGAGGTCACCCTGTTGGGAGTTTTCTATAGACCTCCGAATAGTTCCAGAGATGTAGAGGAAAGGATAGCGAAGATGATTCTCGACAGGAGCGAGAGTAACAGGGTAGTGGTTATGGGGGACTTTAACTTTCCAAATATTGACTGGAAATACTATAGTTCGAGTACTTTAGATGGGTCTGTTTTTGTCCAGTGTGTGCAGGAGGGTTTTCTGACACAGTATGTGGACAGGCCAACCAGGGGCGATGCCACATTGGATTTGGTACTGGGTAATGAACCCGGCCAGGTGTTTGATTTAGATGTAGGTGAGCACTTTGGCGATAGTGATCACAATTCGGTTAGGTTTACCTTAGCGATGGGCAGGGACAGGTATATACCGCAGGGCAAGAATTATAGCTGGGGGAAAGGAAATTATGACGCGATTAGGCAAGATTTAGGATGTGTAGGATGGGGAAGGAAACTGCAGGGGATGGGCACAAACGAAATGTGGAGCTTATTCAAGGCGCAGCTAATGCGTGTCCTTGATAAGTATGTACCTGTCAGGCAGGGAGGAAGTTGTCGAGCAAGGGAGCCGTGGTTTACTCAAGAAGTTGAAGCGCTTGTCAAGAGGAAGAGGGCGGCTTATGTTAGGATGAGACGTGAAGGCTCAGTTAGGGCGCTTGAGAGTTACAAGCTAGCCAGGAAGGATCTAAAGGGAGGGCTAAGAAGAGCAAGGAGAGGACACGAGAAGTCATTGGCGGATAGGATCAAAGAAAACCCTAAGGCTTTCTATAGGTATATCAGGAATAAAAGAATGATAAGAGTTAGAACAGGGCCAATCAAGGATAGTAGTGGGAAGTTGTGTGCGGAATCAGAGGAGATAGGGGAAGCGTTAAATGAATATTTTTCGTCAGTATTTACAGTAGAGAAAGAAAATGTTGCCGAGGAGATTACTGAGATACAGCCTACTAGGCTAGATGGGATTGAGATTCACAAGGAGGAGGTGTTAGCAATTTTGGAAAGAGTGAAAATAGATAAGTCCCCTGGGCCAGATGGGATTTATCCTAGGATTCTCTGGGAAGCCAGGGAGGAGATTGCAGAGCCGTTGTTGTTGATCTTTAAGTCGTCATTGTCGACAGGAGTAGTGCCGGAGGACTGGAGGATAGCAAATGTTGTCCCCTTGTTCAAGAAGGGGAGTAGAGACAGCCCTGGTAATTATAGACCTGTGAGCCTTACTTCGGTTGTGGGTAAAATGTTGGAAAAGGTTATAAGAGACAGGATTTATAATCATCTTGAAAAGAATAAGTTCAGTTGCGATAGTCAGCACGGTTTTGTGAAAGGTAGGTCGTGCCTCACAAACCTTATTGAGTTTTTCGAGAAGGTGACCAAACAGGTGGATGAGGGTAAAGCCGTGGATGTGGTGTATATGGATTTCAGTAAGGCGTTTGATAAGGTTCCCCACGGTAGGCTATTGCAGAAAATACGCAAGTATGGGGTTGAAGGTGATTTAGAGCTTTGGATCAGAAATTGGCTAGCTGAAAGAAGACAGAGGGTGGTGGTTGATGGCAAATGTTCATCCTGGAGTTTAGTTACTAGTGGTGTACCGCAAGGTTCTGTTTTGGGGCCACTGCTGTTTGTCATTTTTATAAACGACCTGGATGAGGGTGTAGAAGGGTGGGTTAGTAAATTTGCGGATGACACGAAGGTCGGTGGAGTTGTGGATAGTGTCGAAGGGTGTTGTAGGGTACAGAGGGACATAGATCGGCTGCAGAGCTGGGCTGAGAGATGGCAAATGGAGTTTAATGCGGAGAAGTGTGAGGTGATTCACTTTGGAAGGAGTAACAGCAATGCAGAGTACTGGGCTAATGGGAAGATTCTTGGTAGTGTAGATGAGCAGAGAGATCTTGGTATCCAGGTACATAAATCCCTGAAAGTTGCTACCCAGGTTAATAGGGCTGTTAAGAAGGCATATGGTGTGTTAGCCTTTATTAGTAGGGGGATCGAGTTTCAGAGCCACGGGGTCATGATGCAGCTGTACAAAACTCTGGTGAGGCCGCACCTGGAGTATTGCGTGCAGTTCTGGTCACCGCATTATAGGAAGGATGTCGAAGCTTTGGAAAGGGTGCAGAGGAGATTTACTAGGATGTTGCCTGGTATGGAAGGAAGGTCTTACGAGGAAAGGCTGAGGGACTTGGGGTTGTTTTCGTTAGAGAGAAGGAGGAGGAGAGGTGACTTAATAGAGACATACAAGATAATCAGAGGGTTAGATAGGGTGGATAGTGAGAGTCTTTTTCCTCGGATGAGGATGGCAAACACGAGGGGACATAGCTTTAAGTTGAGGGGTGAAAGATATAGGACAGATGTCAGAGGTAGTTTCTTTACGCAGAGAGTAGTAGGGGCGTGGAACGCCCTGCCTGCAACAGTAGTAGACTCGCCAACTTTAAGGGCATTTAAGTGGTCATTGGATAGACATATGGATGTAAATGGAATAGTGTAGGTCAGATGATCGGCGCAACATCGAGGGCCGAAGGGCCTGTACTGCGCTGTAATATTCTAATTCTAATTCTAATTCTAATTCTAAACCACGGCTCCCTCGCTCGACAACTTCCTCCCTGCCTGACAGGTACATACTTATCAAGGACACGCAGTAGCTGCTCCTTGAATAAGCTCCACATTTCGATTGTGCCCAGCCCCTGCAGTTTCCTTCCCCATCCTACGCATCCTAAATCTTGCCTAATCGCATCATAATTTCCTTTCCCCCAGCTATAATTCTTGCCCTGCTGTATATGCCTGTCCCTGCTAATACCTGGAATGGGCGGTTTGTCTTATGAGGAAAGGTTGGTCAGGCTAGGCTTGTATCCGTTGGAGTTTAAAAGAGTAAGAGGTGACTTGATTGAAACATATAAGATCCTGAGGGGTCTTGACAGGGTGGATGTGGAAAGGATGTTTCCCCTTGTGGGAGAATCTAGAACTAGTGGTCACTGTTTAAAAATAAGAGGTCGCCCATTTAAGACAGAGATGAGGAGAAATTTTTTCTCTGAGGGTCGTGTGCCTTTGGAATTCTCTTCCTCAAAAGGCGGTGGAAGCAGAGTCTTTGAATATTTGTAAGGCAGTGGTAGATAGATTCTTGATAACAAGGGGGTGAAAGGTTATCGGCTGTAGGCAGGAATGTGGAGCTGAGGTTACAGTCAGATCAGCCGTGATCTTGTTGAATGGTGGAGCAGGCTCGAGGGGCTGAGTGGCCTACTCCTGCTCCTAATTTGTATGTTTGCATGAATGTAACTTGCTGCTGGATAGAGGGAATTTGCTAGACTAAGTGCCAAAATAGTATTTCTCAGATTATTTAAATCACTAACTCTCACACCAACACTGTCACTGCAGTCCTCAAGAGCTGTCAGTAAGTGTGCATCAATAACGCTGTGAACAGTGCAGCAAATAAACTGGGGACTCGGAGTTGACAGATTTTCAAAGACAATTTTTACTATTAACGATAGCTGGGTACTGAAAAAGATTTTTACTTACTTGAACACTCAATAAACAACATGGACGCTTAGCAATTAAGGAAGCAAAACATTGCAGGTTACTGAGAGGAGTGCAAAGGTCAAAAAACATCCCGTATTTGACATTAAATTCAATACACTCCCCCACAGAGATATTTCAGCACCCTTCCCAGGAGCAGTCAATATAACTATACCAAGTATCTTTTACCAAACCTACTGGAGTGTTTCTTATTAAATAATTTAACCTGGTTTTCCACCTTACCTCTGGTTTTTCCCTGTGTGTGTTGACAGCTTCAATATTAAGGAAAATTGATTCAACTTTGCAGCCTAAGAGGGAAAACAACAAGCGAACAGTCAAGCTATGTTCATTCACGTTTTAAAGCAAAAAGAGGAAGATTACCCAAAACTTTCATTCAGTTATTACAAAATGATTTTTTTTGCCACAGTGGCAGTCTATGCTAAATTGATGAGGGCATCCTGAAATGTATTGGATAGTTACAGTCACGTGATGATTTTAGAAGGGTTTCTGATTGCAATGCTATGTAACTGTGAGTGGCACCCCAATTCATTGCAAGCAAGAGGGCCTCCTGTACTAAAACCTTTTTATAAACTTGTGGCAAATTAACCATGATACCAACCACTCCCCAGATACCAACCACCCCCCAGATAACAACCACCCCCCAGATACCAACCACCCCCCAGATACCAACCACTCCCCAGATAACAACCACCCCCCAGATACCAACCACTCCCCAGATAACAACCACTCCCCAGATACCAACCACTCCCCAGATAACAACCACCCCCCAGATACCAACCACTCCCCAGATACCAACCACCCCCCAGATACCAACCACCCCCCAGATACCAACCACCATCCCCGATACCAACCACCCCACCCAGATACCAACCACCCCCCCCGATAACAACCACCCCCCAGATACCAACCACCATCCCCGATACCAACCACCCCCCAGATACCAACCACCCCACCCAGATACCAACCACCACCATCCCCGATACCAACCACCACCATCCCCGATACCAACCACCCCCCCAGATACCAACCACCATCCCCGATACCAACCACCCCCCCAGATACCAACCACCCCCCAGATACCAACCACCATCCCCGATACCAACCACCCCCCCAGATACCAACCACCATCCCCGATAACCACCCCCCAGATACCAACCACCCCCCCAGATACCAACCACCATCATCCGCGATAATAACCACCCCCCCTCCCACGATAGCAACCATCCTCTCAGATGCCAACCACCACCCCATCCCCAAGATACTAAACTCTCAATCCGATACCAACCACAACCGTGCTCCCAGATATCAGCCTTTTTGCAGCTCTCACTACTTGTATTCCCTTGCTGTTCTTTATATCTCTCCCTGCCTGTACGATCTCTACTAAGAGGTTACATGCATCAGGAAAAGATGAACAAGCCTCTTTTCTCACAAAAAGAGAAGTCTGAGGCGTGGCCTAATACAGGTCTTAAAAAACAGAGTGTTTCTGCTCATGGGGAAGAACAAAACTAGAGGCCATCTAGACAGTCACCAAGAAATCAAATAAGCAATTCAGGAGAAACAACTGTAACTAGAGAGTAGTGAGTGTGTGCAACTCACTAGCACAAGGAATAGTTGAGGCAAAGAGCAGAGATGCATTTAAGGGGAAGCTATATAAGCACATGAGGGAGAAAGAAATGGAAAGTTTTCTTGATAAGAGTTAGATGAGGGAAAATGGGAGGAGGTGCGAGTAGGCCATAAATGCCAGCATGGACTGGTTTCACCAAATGGCTCATTTCCTGTGCTGTATAGGAACATAGGAAATAGGAGCAGGAGCAGGCCATTCGGCCCCTAAAGCCTGCTCCACCATTCAACTAGATCAAGATGATCTTCTACCTCAGCGTCACTATCCCCACATCCCTTGTTATCTTTAATATCTAGAAATCTATTGATCTCTGTCTTGAACACACTCAATGATTGATCCGCCACAGCCCTCTGGGTAGAGAATTCCAAAGATTCACCATCCTCTGAGTGAAGAAATTCCTCCTCATCTCAGTCCGAAACAGTCTACCCCTTATTCTGAGACTATGTCCCCTGGTTCTAGACTCACTAGCCAGGGGAAACATCCATCCTGCATCAACCCTGTTGAGCTGTGTAAGAATTTTGTATGCTTCAATGAGATCACCGCTCATTCTTCTAAACTCCAGAGAATATAGGCCCAGTTTCCTCAATCTCTTCTGATAAGGCAATCCTGCCATCCCAGGGATTAGTCTGGTGAACCTTCATTGCACTCCCTCTATGGCAAGTATATCCTTCCTTAGGTAGGAGACCAAAACTGTACACAATACTCCAGGTGTGATCTCACCAAGTCTCCGTACCAGGAGTGTCCAACCTATTCGCGTTGGAAGCCATATTACAATTTTTGTCCTATATAGGGGGCCGGTGAGAACATTTCGGAAAGATAAAGGCATTAAAAATGTATCTTACGATCAAAGCAACACACATGAATTTTTGTGAAGAAGCTTTAAATGAGAAAACTAATTTATTGATTTACTTTCTCATGACTCTGTTGAACATTGATTTAGTGACAGCCCTGACATTGTTTTTGCTTGCATTAGTACTCAATCTCTGCCAGCACACTTGCAGCGATGCAGAGTATCCCATCTGTCAGGAGTGATCTTGATCTCTTTCTCTTCCCTCTCTCTCTCCTTCCCCTCCTCCTCTCTATTCTCCTCCTTCCCCCTCTCTCTCTCCCTCCACCTCCTTCTCTCTCTGTCGCTCTCTTCCCCCTCCTCCATCTGCCCCTCCTCTCTGTCTCTCTCTACCCCCTTCTCTGTCTCTGGCACTCTCTCCTCTAATAGGCTGTGGCTCTGGTGTCACACATAGGCCAGACCAGGTAAGGATGGCAGATTTCCTTCTCTGCAAAATTTCAATTGAAATTTTCAATACTGAGATTGACAGATTTTTGTTAGACAAAGGTATCGAGGGATAGAATCATAGAATACAGCACAGTAGGAGGCCATTCAGCCCATCGTACTTTGGTAGAGCTATCCAATGAATCCCACTCCCCTGTTTTTCCCCCAATAGCCCTACAATTTATTTATCTTCAACTACTTATCCAATTCTCTTCAGAATGTCACTATTGAATCTGCTTCCACCATTCTTTCGGGCAGCGCATTCCACATCACAACTCACTGTAACAAAAAAATGTTTCCTCATGCCCCCTCTGGTTCTTTTGCCAATTACCTTAAATCTGTGTTCTCAGTTTCCCAACCCTTTGCTAGTGGAAACTGTTTCTCCTTATTTACTCATCAAAAAGCCGCCCATGTTTAAACACCTCTATCAAGTCTCCTCTTAACCTCTCTGCTCTAAAGAGAACAACCCAGCTTCTCCAGACTCTCCACATAACTGAAGTCCCTCACCCCCCAGTACTATTCTAGGAAATCTCCTCTGCACCCTCTCCAAGGTTTTACATCCTTCCTAAAGTGCGATGCCCCGAATTGAATAATATCCAGCTGAGGCCTAACCAGTGATTTATAAAGGTTTAGCATAACTTCCTTGCTTTTGTACTCTATTCCTCTATTAATAAAGCCAAGGATCCAATATGTTTGTTTGTACAGCTTTCCCAACTTGTCCTGTCAACTTTAACAATTTGTCTCCATTCCTGTACTCCCTTTAATATTGTACCATTTAGTTCATATTCCCTCTCCTCATTCTTCATACCTTAAATGTATCATTTCGTGCATTAAATTTCATCTGCCATGTCCATTTCACCAGTCTATGGCTCCCTGAAGTCTGTTACTATTCTCCTTATTGCCCATTAGATTTTCAAGTGTTGTAACATCTGCAAGCTTCAAAATTTTGTCCCCTATGCCCATGTCCAGGTCGTTAATATATATCAAAAAGAGCAGTCGTTCTAATACCGACTGCAATCAAGCAGAGTCAACATGGTTTTATGAAAGGGAAATCGTGTTTGACAAATTTATTAAGAGTTTTTTGAGGATGTAACAAGCAGGGTGAATAAAGGGGAACTAGAAGATGTAGTGTATTTGGATTTCTAAAAGGCATTTGATAAGGTGCCACATAAAAGATTACCACACAAGATAAGAGCTGGGGTTGGGGTAATAAATTAGCATGGATAGAGGATTGGCTAACAAGAAACGGAGTCGGCATAAATGGGTCATTTTCAGGTTGGCAAACTGTAACTAGTGGAGTGCCACAGGGATCAGTGCTGGGGCCTGAACTATTTATGATCTATATTAATGACTTGCATGAAGGGACCAAGTGTATTGTCGCCAAATTTGCTGATGATTCAAAGATAGGTAGGAAAGCTAGTTGTGAGGAGGTCACAAAGTGTGTGCAAAGAGCTATAGATAGGTTATCTGAGTGGGCAAAAAATTGGCAGATGGAAGTATAATGTGGGAAAATGTAAGGAACATAGGAGCAGGAGTAGGCCATTCAGCCAGTCGAGCCTGGTTGATTGGCTACCTCAATGTCATATTCCCACGCTATCCCCATATCCCTTGATGTCATTAGCAACTAGAAATCTATCAATCTCGGTCTTGAACTTACTCAGTAACTGAGCTTCCACCACCCTCTGGGGCAGAGAATTCCAAAGATTACCACCCTCTGAATGAAGAAGTTCCTCCTCATCTCAGTCCTAAATGGCTTGCCCTTTATTCCGAGATTGTGTTCCCTGGTTCTAGACCCCACAGCCAGGGGGAGCGTCCTTCCTGCATCTACCCTGCCTATCCCTTTGAGAATTTTCTAAGTTTCTATGAGATCGCCTCTCATTTTTCTAAACTCCAGAGAATACAGGCCCAGTCTCCTCAATCTCTCCTCATAGGACAATCTCCCCATCCCAGCAATCAGTCTGGTGAACCTCCACTGCACTCCCTCTATGGCAAGTATATCCTTCCTCAGGCAAGGGGACCAGAACTGCACACAATATTCCAGGTGCGAACTCACCAATGCTCTATACAACTGAAGCAAGACTTGTTTGCTCCTGTACTCAAATCCTTTTGCAATAAAGGGGAACATACCATTTGCCTTCCTAATTGCTTGCTGCACCTGCATGCCAGCTAGTGAGGGTGTCCACTTTGGTGGGAAGAATAGAAAAGCAGGATATTACTTACATGCAGAGAGACTGCAGAATGCTGCAGAACAGAGGGTTCTGCGTGTCACAAAAAGTTGACATGCAGGTACAGCAAGTAATTAGGAAGGCACGTGGAATGTTGGCATTTATGGCAAGGGGGATGGAGTATTAAGGTACAGAAGTCTTGCTACAACTGTGCAAGACATTGGTGAGACCGCACCGACAGTACTGTGCACAGTTTTGATCTCCTTATTTAAGGAGGGAGAGATTTGCATTAGAAGCAGTTCAGAGACGGTTCACTAGGCTGATTCCTGGGGTGCATGGGTTGTCTTATGAGGAAAGGTTGAACAGGTTGGGCCTATATTCATTGGAGTTTAGAAGAATGAGAGGTGATCTTATTGAAACATATACGATTCTGAGGAGGTTTGACAGAGTAGATGCTGAGAGGACGTTTCCCCTCGTGGGGAAATCTAGAACTAGTGGGCACAGTTTTAGAATAAGGGGTCTCCCATTTAAGACAGAGATGAGGAGAAATTTCTTCTCTCAGAGGGTCATTAATCTTGGGAATTCTCGTCCCCAGAGAACAGTGGAGGCTGGGGCATTGAATACATTCAGGGTTGAGTTAGACAGATTTTTGGTCGACAAAGGGAGCCATGGGTTATGGGGAACAGACAGGAGTTAAGGCCACAAGCAGATCGGTCATGATCTTATTAATGGTGGAGCAGGTTCGAAGGGCCAAATGGCCTACTCCTGCTCCTATGACCACTATTCTTTCCTCCAGTCTGAAAAACAACTGTTTACCACTACTCCCTTAGCAAATTTCATATCTGTGCCGCCATTGTCCCTCTTAATCCCATGGGCTTTCATTTCAAATGCCTTTTGGAAGTCCACATGCACATCACCCATATTACACTCATCTATCCTCTCCATTACCTAGAGTCACAGAGTCATTTATGGCACAGAAGGAGGCCATTTGGCCCATTGAGTCTATGCTGGCTCTCCACGGAGCTATCCAGACAGTCCCACTCCCCTGTTTGATCCTCATAGCCCTGCAAGAATATTTCCTTAAAGTTCCCATCCAATTGCCTTTGAAGTAATTGATTGTCTCCGCTTCCAAAACCCTTGTGGGCAGCGAGTTCCAGGTTATTCCTACCCGCTGTCTAAAAAAAGTTCTTCCTCATATTCCCCCTGCATCTTTTGCCCAAACCTACAATCTGTGTCCCCTAGTTCTTGTACCATTAGTTAAAGGGAATAGTTTTTCCTTGTCTAACCTAACTAAGCCTGTCATAATCTTGTACACCTCTATTAAATCTCCACTCAATCTCCTTTGTTCGAAGCAGAACAAACCCAGCTTTTACAACCTAACCCTGTAACTAAAATCCCTCATCCCTGGAACCATTCTGGTAAATTTCCTCTGCACCCTCTCAAGGACCCTCACATCCTTCCTGAAGTGTGGTGACCAGAACTGGATGCAATACTCTAGTTTGGGCCTAACCAGAGCTTTATAAAGGTTCAGCATAACCTCCCTGCTTTTGTATTCAATACTTCTATTTTTGAAGCCCAAGATCCCATTTGTTTTACTATCACCCTCTCAGTATGTCCTGCCCCTTCAAAAATCGATGCACATGGACTGAGATGAGGAGGGATTTCTTCACCCAGAGAGTGGTGAACCTGTGGAATTCTCTACCACAGAAAGCAGTTGAGGCCAAATCATTAAATATATTCAAGAGTTAGATATAGTTCTTAGAGCTAAAGGGATCAAGGGATACGGAGAGAAAACGGAAATAGGGTACTGAGTTTGGATGATCAGCCATGATCGCATTGAATGGTGGTGCAGGCTCGAAGGGCGGAATGGCCTACTCCTGCTCCTATTTTTCTATGTTTCTATCCCTCGATCCCTCTGGCCTGCACACTCTTTCGAACTGTGTCATTCAGTAAATATTGCCTCTCCCTATTCCTTCTGCCAAAATGCATCACCTCACACTTGTCAGTATTAAATTCCGTCTGCCAATTCTGTGAGCCTATTTATGTCCTGATGCAGGTGGTTCATATTTTTTTTAAATTCATTCATGGGATGTGGGTGTCACTGGCCAGGCCAGCATTTATTGCCCATCCCTAATTGCCCTTGAGAAGGTGTTGGTGAGCTGCCTTCTTGAACCGCTGCAGTCCATGTGGGGTAGGTATACCCACAGTGCTGTTAGGAAGGGAGTTGCAGGATTTTGACCCAGTGACAGTGAAGGAACGGTGATATAGTTCCAAGTCAGGATGGTGTGTGGCTTGGAGGGGAACTTGCAGGTGGTGATGTTCCCATGCATCTGCTGCCCTTGTCCTTCTAGTTGGTAGAGGTCGCGGGGTTTGGAAGGTGCTGTCTAAGGAGCCTTGGTGCATTGCTGCAGTGCATCTTGGAGATGGTACACACTGCTGCCACTGTGCGTCGGTGGTTGAGGGAGTGAATGTTTGTAGAACATTATGCAATCATCAGCGAACATCCCCACTTCTGACCTTATGATTGAAGGAAGGTCATTGATGAAGCAGCTGGATAGTTGGGCCTAGGACACTGGCCTGAGGAACTCCTGCAGTGATGTCCTGGAGCTCAGATGATTGACCGCCAACAACCACAACCATCTTCCTTTGCGCTAGGTATGACTCCAGCCAGCGAAGAGTTTTTTTCCCCCCCGATTCCCATTGACCTCAGTTTTGCTAGGGCTCCTTGATGCCATACTCGGTCAAATGCTGCCTTGATGTCAAGGGCAGTCACTCTCACCTCACCTCTTGAGTTCAGCTCTTTTCTCCATGTTTGAACCAAGGCTGTAATGAGGTCAGGAGCTGAATGGCCCTGGCGGAATCCAAACTGAGCATCACTGAGCAGGTTATTGCTAAGCAAGTGCCACTTGATGGCACTGCTGATGATACCTCATATCATCCTCACTATTTGCCACACCTCGAAGTTTGGCACCACTGGCAAATTTTGACATTATACTCTGTATTCCAAGATTTAAGTTTTTTTTATTCCTTCAGGGGATGTGAGCGTTGCTACCTATGCCAGTATTTACTGTCCATCCTAATTGCCCTTGAGAAGGTGGTGGTGAGCTGCCTTCTTGAACCGCTGCAGTCCTTGGGGTGTAGGTACTCCAACAGTGCTGTTAGGAAGGGAGTTCCAGGACTTTGGCCCAGCGACAGTGAAGGAACGGTGATATAGTTCCAAGTCAGGATGGTGTGTGGCTTGGAGGGGAATGTGCAGGTGGTGGTGTTCCCATACATCTGCTGCCCTTGTCCTTCTAGGCGGAAGAGGTCGTGGGTGTGAAAGGTGCTGTCGAAGGTGTCTTGGTGAGTTGCTGCAGCGCATCAGTGGTGGAGGGAGTGAATGTTGAAGGTGGTGAATGGGGTGCCAATCAAGCGGGCTGCTTTGTCCTGGATGGTGTCGAGCTTCTTGAGTGTTGTTGGAGCTGCACCCATCCGGGCAATTGGAGAGTATTCCATCACACTCCTGACTTGTGCCTTGTAGATGGTGGACTGGCTTTGGGGAGTCAGGAGGTGAGCTACACGCTGCAGGATTCCTAGCCTCTGACCTGCTCTTGTAGCCAAGGTATTTATATGGCTACTCCAGTTCAGTTTCTGGTCAATGGTAGCCCCTAGGATGTTGATAGTGGGGGATTCAGCGATGGTAATGCCTCTGATAGTCAAGGGGAGATGGTTAGATTCTCTCTTGTTTGAGATGGTTATTGCCTAGCACTTTTGTGGCATGAATGTTATTTGCCACTTATCAGCCCAAGCCGGAATGTTGTTGTCCAGGTCTTGCTGCATATGGACATGGGCTGCTTCAGTATCTAAGGAGTTGCGAATGGTGCTGAAGATTGTGCAGTCATCAGCCAACATCTCACTTCTGACCTTATGATGAAGGGAAGATCACTGATGAAGCAGCTGAAGATGGTTGGGCCCAGGACACTACCTTGAGGAACTCCTGCAGTGATGTCCTGGGACTGAGACGATTGACCTCCAACAACCACAACCATCTTCCTTTGTGCTACGTATGACTCCAACCAGTGGAGAGTTTTCCCCCGATTACCAATGACTCTAGTTTTGCTAGGGCTCCTTGAACACAGTCAAATGTTGCCTTGATATCAAGGGCTGTCACTCTCTCCTCACCTCTGGAGTTCAGCTCTTTTGTTTGGACCAAGGCTGTAATGAGGTCAAGTGCTGAATGGCCCTGGTGGAACCCAAACTGAGCGTCACTGAGCAGGGTATTGCTGAGCAAGTGCCGCTTGAAAGCACTTTGACGACCCCTTCCATCACTTTGCTGATGATCAGGAGTAGCTGATAGAGTGGTCATTGGCCTGGTCAGATTTGTCCTGCTTTTTGTGCACAGGACATACCTGGCAATTTTTAACATTGCCGGGTAGACGCCAGTTTTGTAGCTATACTGGAACAGCTTGGCTAGAGGCATGGCTAGTTCTGGAGCACAAGTCTTCAGAAATATTGCTGGAATGCTGTCAGGGCCCATAGCCTTTGCAGTATCTAGTGCCTTCAGTCATTTCTTGATATCAAATGAAGTGAATCGAATTGGCTGAAGACTGGCATCAGTGATGCTGGGGACTTCAGGAGGAGGCCGAGATGGATCATCAACTCGTAACTTCTGGCTGAAGATGGATGTAAATGCTTCAGCCTTATCTTTTGCACTGATCTGCTGGGCTCCCCCATCATTGAGAATATAGATGTTTGTGGAGCCTCCTCTTCCACCACCATTCACGACTGAATGTCGCAGGACTGCAGAGCTTAGATCTGATCCATTGATTATGGGATCACTTAGCTCTGTCTATCGCATGCTGCTTACGCAGTTTGGCATGCAAGTAGTCCTGGGTTGTAGCTTCAGCAGGCTGACACCTCATTTTTAGGTATGGCTGGTGCTGCTCCTGGCATGCCCTCCGGCACTCTTCATTGAACCAGGGTTGGTCCCCTGGCCTGATGGTAATGGTAGAGTGGGGGATATGCCGGGCCATGAGGTTACAGATTGTGGTTGAATACAATTCTGCTGCTGCTGATGGCCCACAGCGCCTCATGGATGCCCCATTTTGAGTTGCTAGATCTGTTCAAAATCTATCCCATTTAGCACGGTGATAGTGCCACACAATACGATGATGGGTACCCTCAGTGCGAAGACAGGACTTCATCTCCCCAAGGACTGTGCAGTGGTCACTCCTACCATTACTGTCATGGACAGATGCATCTGCGACAGGTAGATTGGTGAGGATGAGGTCAAGTAGGTTTTTCCCTCCTGTTGGTTCCCTCACCACCTCCCGCAGAACCAGTCTAGCAGCTATGTCCTTTATAGTCATTTATATATAGCAGAAAAATGCAATGGTCCTGCACCGACACTTGGGGAACACCACTGTCTACCATCCTTCAGTCTGAAAAACAACCGTTAACTATTTATTTAGAAATACAGCACTGAAACAAGCCCTTCGGCCCACCGAGCCTGTGCCAACCATCAACCACCCATTTATACTAATCCTACATTAATCCCATATTCCTACCACATCCCCACCTTCCCTCAATTCTCCTACCACCTACCTATACTAGGGACAATTTACAATGGCCAATTTACCTATCAACCTGCAAGTCTTTGGCTGTGGGAGGAAACTGGAGCACCCGGCGGAAACCCACGCGGTCACAGGGAGAACTTGCAAACTCTGCACAGGCAGTACCCAGAATCGAACCAGGGTCACTGGAGCTGTGAGGCTGCGGTGCTAACCACTGCGCCACTGTGCCGTCCAATGACTCACTGTTTTCTGCAATCAAGTCAATTTTTTATCCAATTGGACACTGACTCTCCTATTCCATTAGCCTCAATTTTGTTAGCCAGCCTTTTATGTCGTACCTTATCAAATGCATTTTAAAAATCCTTACAAACAACATCCACCGCATTCCCTTTATCAACTTCTCTGTTACTTCATCAAAAAATTCAATTAGATTAGTCAAGCATGATCTGCTTTTGACAGATCCGTGCTGGCTATCCTTAATTAACTCAAACCTCTCCAAGCGTCTGTTGATTTCTTCTCTAATTATGGTTTCTAAAACCTTACCCACCACTGATGTTACACTAACTGGCCTGTAGTTACGAAGACTTCATCAAAGAACTCGATCAAGTTAGTCAAACACAATCTGTCTTTAACAAATCTGTGCTGGTTTTCATTTATTAGTCCATACTTTTCCAAATGTCAATTAATTTTGTCCTGGATTATTGTCTTTATACGTTTCCCCATCACATGTGTCAGGCTGACTGGCCTACAGTTACTGTGTTTATCCCTCTCCCCTTTTTTAAACAGGGGTGTAACATTCACAATCCTCCAGTCCTCTGGCACCACCCCTATATATATCTTTAGGGGGAGGCAGTGGTGTAGTGGTAATGTCACTGGATGAGTAATCCAGAGGCCCAGGCAAGGGCTCTGGGGACATGGGTTCGAATCCCACCATGGCAGATGGTGGAATTTGAATTAAGAAGTCTGGAATTAGAAAGCTAGTCTAATGGTGGCCATAAAACCATTGGTGATTATTGTAAAAACCCATCTGGTTCACTAATGCCCTTCAGTGAAGGAAATCTGCCGTTCTTACTTGGTCTGGCCTCCATGTGACTCCAGGCCCACAGCAATGTGGTTGATTCGTAACTGCCCTCTGAAATGGCCTAGCAAGCCACTCAGGCAATTAGGGTTGGGCAATAAATGCTGGCCTAGCCAGCAACCCCCATATCCTACAAACGAATAAAAAAAAAATCGAAGGAAGATTGGGGCCAGAGATTCTGCAATTTCCACCCTTATTTCCTCAATAACTGAGGATTCATCCCATCCAGACTGGGTGACTTTTCTACTTTGAGCACTGCCAATATTTTAAGATTTTTATCCTATCCAACATTGTTACCACCTCTTCCATTACAAGATCCTTTGCCCTAGTGAAGGCAGATGCAAAGCATGCATTTATACCTCAGCCACATCCTATGGGTTGGATTTTAGGTGCCTACTGCCGGGAATGGCAGCAGGCAAAAAAAATGGCGGCCCGCACATGTAGGCCATGCACAGCCATGCCGCTGCAATGTTGTGCAGAGTGGCTAATCTAACTACGCCAGTCGGCTCACCCCCACCCTCCGCAATCAGGTGGAGAGGGCGGGAGCTCTGATGCCTGCAATGGTGTCAGCTTCCTGTGCGCAGGCACTGGCACCATTTTTAAAGGGCAGCCAGCCCTGCCGGTTAATTTACATTTTTAAAATGAACCACCCCCCCTACTGTTCATTTCAAATTCTATCACCCCTTTCCCAAACCCCAACAACAATAAAATTAAGTATTTGCCTTTCTCCCCCGAAAACACTTCCCTTGCAAACATGACCTTCCCCACCCCCGCCAAACTGAACAAAGCACAGAGGTCACCCCTTCCCACCATCACCTACACTAATGATGAAATTTTGACCCTGTTCCTTCTGCCCCCACTAAAAATCTTAAGTTCCCCCCTTCCCCACCACTGCAGCGCCTGCTTTCCCCAGAAGGGAAAGTGAAAGTGCGCGAGTGCTGGCTGCCACTCAGAAGATTGCGGCCCGATTGTAAGATTGCAGGTAAGTTTATTTAAATGTATGCATTCTGGACATTTAAATATGGAAAGCTGGGATCCATCACCTGACAGCGGAAGGGGCCACCACAGAGCCTAGCCGCCACCAGGAAGATCAGGCCCAGCCCTCCCATTGTTGGGCTCCATGGCGAGCCTCTGCCGGAATGATCTTCCGGCCCCACCCCTGCCACGAAGCCAAATGTCGGTAGCTCAGTAAAATCCTGGGCTACGTCTCCACAAAAAGATTACCATTTTGGTCCCACCCTTCTTTTTACTATTTATGTGATTACAAAAGGTTTTTGGGTTCCCGTTTATGTCAGCTGCTAATCTATTCAAAAAGAACAAAGAACAGTACAGCACAGGCACAGGAACAGGCCATTCGGCCCTCCAAGCCTGCGCCGATCTTGATGCCTGCCTAAACTAAAACCTTCTGCACTTCCGGGGCCCATATCCCTCTATTCCCTTCCTATTCATGTATTTGTCAAGATGTCTCTTAAACGTCGCTATCGTATCTGCTTCCACCACCTCCCCTGGCAGCAAGTTCCAGGCACTCACTACCCTCTGTGTAAAAAATGTGCCTCGCAAACCCCCTCTAAACTTTGCCCCTCGCACCTTAAACCTATGTCCCCTAGTAACTGACTCTTCCACCCTGGGAAAAAGCTTCTGACTATCCACTCTGTCCATGCCGCTCATAACTTTGTAAACCTTTATCATGTCGCCCCTCCACCTCCGTCGTTCCAGTGAAAACAATCCGAGTTTTTCCAACCTCTCCTCATAGCTAATGCCCTCCAGACCAGGCAACATCCTGGTAAACCTCCTCTGTACCCTCTCCAAAGCTTCCACGTCCTTCTGGTAGTGTGGCGACCAGAACTGCACGCAATATTCTAAGTGTGGCCTAACTAAGGTTCTACCTACAGCTGCAGCATGACTTGCCAATTTTTATACTCTATGCCCCGACCGATGAAGGCAAGCATGCCGTATGCCTTCTTGACTACCTTATCCACCTGTGTTGCCACTTTCAGTGACCTGTGGACCTGTACGCCCAGATCTCTCTGCTTGTCAATACTCCTAAGGGTTCTGCCATTTACTGTATACCTCCCACCTGCATTAGACCTTCCAAGATGCATTACCTCACATTTGTCTGGATTAAACTCCATCTGCCATTTCTCCGCCCAAGCCTCCAACCGATCTATATCCTGCTGTATCCTCTGACAATCCTCATCACTGTCCGCAACTCCACCAACCTTTGTGTCATCCGCAAACTTACTAATCAGACCAGCTACATTTTCCTCCAAATCATTTATATATACTACAAACAGCAAAGGTCCCAGCACTGATCCCTGTGGAACACCACTAGTCACATCCCTCCATTCAGAAAAACACCCATCCACTGATACCCTCTGTCTTCTATGACCGAGCCAGTTCTGTATCCATCTTGCCAGCTCACCTCTGATCCCGTGTGACTTCACCTTTTGTACCAGTCTGCCATGCGGGACCTTGTCAAAGGCTTTACTAAAGTCCATATAGATAACATCCACTGCCCTTCCCTCATCAATCATCTTCGTCATTTCCTCAAAAAACTCAATCAAATTAGTAAGACACGACCTCCCCTATACTCTCTTTGCCCCTCTTTTTTCTTACATAGTGATCAAAGGCTAGTACATGGAGTTAAAGTACAGAACAGCCATCAATTAAAATGGAAGAATAGGTTTGAGGGGCTGAATGGTGCCCTCCTGTTTCTATGTTCACCATTTGGTTTACAAAGCCACATTGCAGGCTTAACAGGCTTACCATATGCAACTGGGGTCAATTTTAAGACAGTGTGCAGGGGGCACTTCAGGTACGGGAGTTCCTCTGGAAATATAAGAATAGTACATTGTCATTATAAATGGTTACAGCAAAAATAGAAACAACCAAACACAGAATTCTACACGTCCCTTCAGTAAAAGTAAATAGTTTCTGCATTTCCTCCCTATCTTCAGGCCATAGGCTCTGCTGCACTGTTATTATGCTGATAAGATCAAGGAAAGTTCCGTTTTGCGCATTTGGGCACATTTCCACCATTATTCTTCCTTGCATCACTCTTCAACCATATCCACCTTGGCCCTCCAAACCCAACTTCTGTCTGCACCCACCTCTGGAAAAATCTGCCTCCCCAATTCACTTACAACTGCACTTTCAAAACCCCAAATGTCTCGTCTTTGATCCTCTACTCACCACAATATTTTTGCAGCTAATGATCTGCTCAACCACACATTCACCTCCACCCTTGATGCCCTAATTCCCCACTAAAACATTTACTCTCTCTTACCCTGGCCATTCCCCTGGTACAGCCCTCATCTCTGCTCCCTTTAGCCTAGATATGGCAAGCAATTGGTTTACCCATTCACCACCAGATGTGACTGGACCACGTAAAGCACTACTGAATCCTGCTCTCATCTGCTAAAACTGTTCACTTTTCCAGGATCAACCTGGACTGCAAAGAAACCCCCAGCTTTTTTCTCTACTGCAAATCGTCTTCTTAAAACCCTCTCCCCTGTTCCCTTTACCCTCAGCTCAAAGACTTCCTTGTCACTAAAATTGAGACCATCTAATCAGCTGCCTCTGCCAGTTTCCTACCTTCCCCTAGCCCACTGAGCCAAACTTCCCCCAAGGTTAATGCACTAGCCCTTAATTCACATCTTTCTCCTGTTTCTCTATCTCTGCTCATGCCCTCTCTGAACTCATCTTCTCCAGGAGAGCCACCTCCTGCTCCCTCGACCCAATTCCAGCCAAACTGCCGACCACCCAACTTCCCTTCCTGGCTCCTAGGTTAATGGTTTCTTTTGCCTCAGTTACTCTCCCCCTGCTTGAAAGCTGCCATCACCCCTCTCCTAAAAAAACCTTGATTCCTCTATATTTGCAAATACTCAGCCATCTCAAAGTTCCATTTCATTTCTGAAGTCTTTGAGCATGTTGTCGCCTCTCAAACTTGTGCCCATCTTTCCCAGAACTCCATGTATGAATCCCTCCAGCCAGGTTTCCACCCTGCCACAGTACTGAAATGGCTCTTAGCATAGTCACAAATGTGTGAATGTGACAAAGATAAATTATACATCCTTCTTCTTGAACTGTCTACAGCCTTTGACATGGTTGACCATACCACCCTCTTCCAGCACCTATCCAGTTGGGTGGGACTGCACTTGTCTGGTTCCATTCTTACCTATCCAGTCGTAGCCAGAGAATCACCTGCAATGGCTTTTCTTCCCACTTCTGCACCGTTACCTCTAGCGTCTCCCAAGGATTTAACCTTAACACCCCTCCCTCCCACATCTCTCATCTACGTGCTGCCCCTCAGCGACATCATCTGAAAACACAGCATAATTTCCACATGTATGCTGACAACACCCAGCGCTATCGCACAGCCACCTCTCTCAACTTCTCCGCTTTTTCTAAATTGTCAGACTGCCTTTCTACATTCGGTACTAGATGAGCAGAAATTTCCTCCAACTAAATACTGGGAATATTGAAGACAACGGCTTCAGTCCCTGTTAAGCAACTCCTCCATTTTAAAATTCTCATCTTTGTTTTCACCAATTCCCTCCATGGCCTCAGCCCTTTCCTATCTCTGTAATCTCCTCCAGCCCTCTGAGATATCTGCGCATCGCCAATTTCAATTGTTCCACTACTGGCAGCTATGCCTTCAGCTGCCTGGGCCCTGAGCTCTGGAATTCCCTCCCTAAACCTCTCCACCTTTCTTTCCTTTTGGTCTTCTGCTCTAATATCTCATGCAGCTTGGTGTCAATTTTTGTTATATTATGCTCCTGTGAAGCACTTTGGGACGTTTTACTACATTAAAGGTGCTATATAAGTGCATGTTATTGTAGTTGCTGTGCAGTTGTTTCCTCAATCTTTTTAACAGTGCAAACCATACACCGTCAAAGCCCTTTTGAGGTTTTATTGCATAGCTGTCTGTTATACAGACCTAGGCTATGCCGTGTCAGCATTTGTACAGTTACACCAAAAGGAAATAGCCTTAAAAGCTCACCCTATTTATTTATTTAGAGATACAGCACTGAAACAGGCCCTTCGGCCCACCGAGTCTGTGCCGACCATCAACCACCCATTTCTACTAATCCTACACTAATCCCATATTCCTACCACATCCCCACCTTCCCTATATCCCCCTACCACCTACCTATACTAGGGGCAATTTATAATGGCCAATTTACCTATCAACCTGCAAGTCTTTGGCTGTGGCAGGAAACCGGAGCACCCGGCGAAAACCCACGCGGTCACAGGGAGAACTTGCAAACTCCGCACAGGCAGTACCCAGAATTGACCCGGGTCGCTGGAGCTGTGAGGCTGCAGTGCTAACCACTGCGCCACTGTGCCGCCCAAATTAGATATCAGACACATTGTCATTTAACAGTATAATATTTCCTTCCATACACTACCTATCTCTGTGGTTTCTGAGTAATTTTGCCAATTTAGTGATTTATTTTGTGTTATTATCCAATACAGAATACCTTTTCTTTAATTATTCGTTCATGGGATGTGGGCGTCACTGGCCAGGCCAGCATTTATTGCCATCTCTAATTGCCCTTGAGAAGGTGGTGGTGAGCTGCCTTCTTGAACCGCTGCAGTGCATGGGGTGTAGGTATACCCACAGTAATGTTAGGAACAGCGTTCCAGGATTTTGACCCAGTGATAGTGAAGAAACAGCAATGTAGTTCCAAGTTAAGACGGTGTGTGGCTTGGCGGGGAACTTGCCGGTGGTGGTGTTCCCATGCATCTGTTGCCTTTGTCCTTCTAGGTGGTGGAGGTCGTGGGTGTGGAAGGTGTTGTTGAAGGAGCCTTGGCGTATTGCTCCTTGTAGATGGTACACACTACACACTGCTGCCAATATGCGTTGGTGGTGAAGGGAGTGAATGTTGAAGGTGGTGGATAGGGTGCCAATCAAGCAGGCTGCTTTGTCCTGAATGGTGTCGAATGTTTTGAGTATTGCTGAAAATAGAGACATGTTGTCGAAGCTTTTCACCTTGCACTCATCAGGACAAAAGCAAGAATAACCAACGTAAGGGAAAGCAACAACTTATACTGCATAAGAAGAGAGTGCTGATTGGTTGGCAAATGAACTCTGATTGGTACAGGCTTTGCCACGGAGAATGCACCAGTTTACGGTGACTGACAGTTCACTGGAAAGATTTGTTTGAAATTTAAACCAGGCAGCTTGACTATGATTAGTCAAGGCATTTCCTTGAGGAATGAACCAGCAAATGGCTTTCACTTATTTTGTTCAGCTGAAACAGGCGCAATGTGTGTACATGTTCTGTCTGTAAAACAGGGCCCTGTGTATTAATATATGTAGTGTCATGCAGGCCCACACCTGCTAAGAATGAGGGACATTAATTTCGCCAAATGGACATTAAACTTCAAATTGTTGCTGGGAAGGAAAGAGGGCCTGTTACAAGGAATTGCCAGGCCCCTTGTCCGGAAAGACATTTTTGCACACTAGCAGACAGTGTTGGAACAAATGAACCAGTCCCTGCTCCCATACAATACACAGAACAGAAGTGGTCAGACCTTTTAGTCACATGACTAACTGGCTGTTGCAGAGTTTGAAATGGGAGTTTTAAATTGGAGAACCAGTTTTTGAAGACAGAAAGCTCTTGGACTGAGAACATTTCATAGAGATACAGCTCTGAAACAGGCCCTTCGGCCCACTGAGTCCGCACCGACCATCAACCACCCATTTATACTAATCCTACATTAATCCCGTTTTCCCTCTCACATCCTCACCTTCCCTCAATTCTCCTACCATCTACCTACAACAGGGGCAATTTTTTTCTTTACAATGGCCAATTTACCTATCAACTCGCAAGTCTTTGGCATGCGGGATGAAACCGGAGCACCCGGAGGAAACCCACGCGGTCACAGGGAGAACTCCACACAGGCAGTACCTAGAACTGAACCCGGGTCGCTGGAGCTGTGAGGCTACGGTGCTAACCACTGCGCCGCCTGTCTGCTCTCATCTCATTCTCACCAGCTTTGGAATCCATTGAAGGCACAGGAACCCCAAGAGTGAGAAAAGTCTCCTACAGTGAACAAGGTTTAAGAATAATACTGGGCCCCAATGAAAGGCAAGAATTACCTAAAAGCAAGAACTACCTACAAAGGGATTCTACAGCGAGCTCGAAGCACAGTAACAAGAAACTCTTCAGATATTGCCTCAAACCTCTCCACTTTATTTTTCTTCTGCTCTTTTCTGTCCCTATCTACATGTGTGTATCGCGTATGCATGCTAGCATGGGTGTGTCGTGTATCCGTTGGCATTAACCGAACTAGAGTTTAACTTTAAGTTTTAATAAATTTCACTTTTCTTCTTTAAATCTAAGAAAGCCTGTTTGTGCTCATTTCTTTACCTTATAATTGGAAAGCGGTGAGTAAGGATTCACCAAGGGGGAGCTCAAAATACAGTGTGTTTAAAAAATAAAACCCTGCTACAGTAAGACCTGGTGAAGGCTGAAATGGACCCCTAGACACCTTTGTCACCTGGTCGTAACAGTAGCTTCCAGTACGCGAAAATGCGCCACATTGTGAGCCCTACTGACAATCTTAAACAGATTGTCAGCATAATTCTTAGCACACTGCAAATTATTTAGCAAATGTTCTCCAATCGCAGCATCAGATCTAATGTTGGACACTGTGTTTTGAGTTTTGCAAGCACGGGCTGGTTGGGTATGGCCTGCATCTTGCCCATTGCGAGCAGCAAAGGGACATGTTGTTTGATACAATCCGCCAGTCTTTGGGACGTATGGCCTATTTACCTAGCAACACACTGGCATTGAAATTCATGTATCACATTACTCATTTGAGCGATAGGCAGGATGTCTTTTTGGCTTGAAGGCAGCATCTTGTTAGTGGTGAGCACCACATGTGTTACAAAACAGCTGACAAACAACTTTGTTGGGTTCCATGAGAAATGTGTCATTGAGGGAATGACACCTAACCTCCTACCTCTTGCATATTTCCAGTATGTAGATGATATGTTTGCTATATTTGAAGCCGCAGCTGCATGTAATAATTTCCTTGCACATCTTAATGGGCTCCATCCTGCACTCAAATTCACCTTTGAAATGGAGCAGTGAAATGAGCTCCCTTTCCTTGACGTACTGGTTGAGAAATCTGTTAAGGGGTTCTCTACCACGGTCTACCACAAACCTACCTTCACTGGTCAATACACGCGTTGGGATTCTTACAGTTCTATGCACTATAAGAATGGCCTTATCGGCAACCTTGTAAATAGGGCCCAAGCCATTTGCTCACCATGCAAGATTGATGCTGAAATAAGACATCCTGTGTGACAATGTCTACCCTGATCAAACCATTTCTCGCTGTATATCGTGCAAACTTATGCACGGACCTAAGGCCGTCCCAAAGACTGGCGGATCGTATCAAACAACATGGCCCTTCCTCTCTTCTCATGTAGTATAAGTTGTTGCTTTCCCCTACATTGGTTATTCTTGCGTATTGTCCTGATGAGTGCAAGAGGAAAAGTTTCAACAACATGTCTCTATTTTCAGCAATTCTCAAGTTCTGTACTGCCAAACGACTATTTGTTTTGAGTGTTGTTGGAGCTGCAACCATCCAGGCAAGTGGAGAGTATTTCATCGCACTCCTGACTTGTGCCTTGTAGATGGTGGACAGGCCCTGGGGAAGTCAGAAGGTGAGTTACTTGTTGCAGAATTCCCAGTCTCTGACCTGCTCTTGTAGCCACAGTATTTATGTGGCTGGCCCAGTTCAGTTTCTGATCAATTGTAACTCCCAGGATGTTGATAGTGAGGGATTCAGTGATGGTAGTGCCATTGAAAATCAAGGGGATATAGTGAGATTCACTCTTGCTTGAGATGGTCATTGCTTGGCATTTGCTTGGGGTGAATGTTACTTAGTTTAGTTTAGAGATACAGCACTGAAACAGGCCCTTCGGCCCACCGAGTCTGTGCCGACCATCAACCACCCATTTTATACTAATCCTACACTAATTTCATATTCCTACCACATCCCCACCCGTCCCTATATTTTTCCCGTCCAACTACCTATACTAGGGGCAATTGCTAATGGCCAATTTACCTATCAACCTGCAAGTCTTTGGCATGTGGGAGGAAACTGGAGCACCCGGAGGAAACCCACGCAGACACAGGGAGAACTTGCAAACTCCACACAGGCAGTACCCGGAATTGAACCCGGGTCGCTGGAGCTGTGAGGCTGCAGTGCTAACCACTGCACCGCCCTTGCCACTTATCAGCCCAAGCCTGGATGTTGTCCAGGTCTTGCTGCATATGGACATGGTGGTCTGCTTCAGTATCTGAGGAGTTGCGAATGGTGCTGAATATTGTGCAATCATCAGCAAACATCCCCAATTCTGGCCTTATGATGGAGGGAAGGTCATTGATGAAGCAGCTGAAGGTGGTTGGGTCGAGGACATTACCCTGAGGAACTCCTGCAATGATGTGCTGGGACTGAGATGACTGACCTCCAACAACCACAACCATCTTCCTTTGTGCTAGGTATGATTCCACCAGTGGAGAGTTTTCCCCGATTCCCATTGGTTCCTGTTTTTCTAGGGCTCCTTGATGCCATACTCAGTCAAATGCTGCCTTGATGTCAAGGGCAGTCACTCTCACCTCACCTCTGGAGTTCAGCTCTTTTGTCCATGTTTGGACCAAGGCTGTAATGACATCAGGAGCTGAGTGGCCCTGATGGGATCCAAATTGAGCATCAGTGAGCAGGTTATTGCTGAGCAAGTGCTGCTTGATATTACTGTCAGCAACCCCTTCCATCACTTTGCTGATGATCAAGAATAGACTGATGGACGGTAACTGGCTGGGTTGGATTTGTCCTGCTTTTTGTGGCTAGGACGTACTTGGGCAATCCTTCACATTGCCGGGTAGATGCCAGTGTTGTAGCTGGATAGGTTGGAGAAGCTGGGGCTGTTCTCTGTGGAGAAGAGAAGATTAAGAGGAGATTTGATAAAGGTATTCAAAATCATGAGGGGTTTGGACAGAGTAGATAGGGAGAAACTGTTCCGATTGCCAGAAGGATCCAGAACCAGAGGACACTGATTTAAGGTGATTGGCAAAAGAAGCAATGGTGACATGAGGAAAAACCTTTCTCCGCAGCGAGTGGTTAGGATCTGGAATGCACTGCCTGAGAGTGTGGTGGAGGCAGGTTCAATCGAAGCCTTCAAAAGAGAACTGAATAATATCTGAAGAGAAAAATATTACAGGACTTTGGGAAAAAGGCAGGGGAGTAGAGCTAGGTGAGTTGCCCTTGTAGCCAGCTGGTAGAGACATGAGGGGCCGAATGGCCTCTTTCGGAGCTGTTACCATTCTATGATTGCATTGAAAAAGTGTCAAAACAATTCCACTCAGCACCCTAACAATGCACAGAGATTAAAGACTTTCTCTGCATCATTGTGGGTTGCACTTGAACTCTGGCCCAATAAGTGAAGAAAAAGAATGACTTGCATTTATATAGTGCTTTTCATGACCACCAGGTGTCTCAAAGCACTTTGCAAACAATAAGTACTTTTTTGAAGTGTAGTCACTGTTGTAATGTAGGAAGACAAAGGCAGACATAGGTGATGAAATCCACCACCAGCTTCAATGTGCCAGCTCTGCCTTCAGCCGACTGAGGAAGGCAGTATTCAAGGACTAGGACCTCAAACCCAGGACTAAGGTCATGGTCATGGTGTGCACCGGGCAGCAGTGATCCCCACGCTCCTATATGCTTCAGAGACTTGGACAATCTACAGTAGGCACCTCATGGCACTGGAGAAATACAACTAACTCTGTCTCCACAAAATCCTTCACACTCATTGGCAGGATAGGCAGTCTAATGTCAGCATCCTCTCCCAAACCAACATTCCCAGCATCGAGGTGCCAATCACCCAAAACCAGCTTCCCTGGGCCACGTCACTCACATGCCTGACACCCGGTTCCCGAAGCAACTGCTCTACTCTGAGCTTCGCCACAGCAAAAGACTCCCAGGAGGACAGAGGAAACGCTTTAGGACATTCTCAAGGCATCCCTGAGGAAATTCAACATTCCCACTGACTCTTGAGAGTCCCTGTCCCTTGACTACTCAAAGTGGAGAAGGAGCATTTGGGAAAGTACTGAGCACCTCATGAGATTTCGACAGGAGCATGTGGAAGCCAAGTCCAGGCAACGGAAGGAGCGCACAGCCTCCCAAGGAGCTCACTTATCCAACTCTTCAAACACCAGCTGCCACACATGTATTCAACATCATGAGGGGTCTGGACAGAGTAGATGGAGAGAAACTGTTCTGTCATGAAAGGATTGAGAACGAGAGGGCACAGATTTAAAGTATTTGGTAAGAGAAGCAAAAGTGACATGAGGAAAAAAAATTTCACTCAGCGAGTGGTTAAGGTCTGGAATGTGCTGCCTGAGAACGTGGTGGAGGCAGGTTCAATTGAAGTATTCAAAAGGGAATTAGACAGTTATATGAAAAGGAAGAATGTGCAGGGTTATGGGGAGAAGGTGGGGGAATGGAACTGAGGGAATTGCTCTTTCAGAGAGCCAGTGTGGACACGATGGGCTGAAAGACCTCCTTCTGCACTGTAATGATTCTGTGATATGGGAGAGTGCAATTCGCACATTGGACTTGTTAGCCATATTAGGACTTACTGAGCTGGGTTGAAGTGAGTCACCTCGGTCCCGAGGGACTGCCTACGAAGAAGTAGGAACACAGCCAATTTTGCGTACAGCAATTTTTGTGATGTTGATTGAGGGATAATTATTGGCCAAGACACTGGGAATAACTCTCCTGCTCTTCTTTGATATAGTGCCATGGGATCTTTTACATCCGCCCAAGCAGGCAGATGGGACCTTGGTTTAATGCCTCATCTAAAAGACAACACTTCCAACACTGCAGCACTCCCTCAGTATTGTACTGGAGTGTCAGTCTAGATTTTTGTGCTCAAATGGGACTTGAACCTGGAACCCTATGACTCAGAGGCGAGAGTGCTAACAACTGAACTACAGCCGAAACTCAAGTGAAAGGACAGTATTGTGCTTCATGGGACCATTGAGGGCTGAAATTCCAATGGGCCTATCTGTCACAAGTGGAATGGTGTGGAGCTCCTAGCCACACATGGAATAAGCTGAAGACCCCCATCCCAATTCCTGCAACAGGGTGAATTACATGGTTAGAGTGAATAGCCCACATCTATAAGAGCGCTTCAGGGGTATTTGTCCCAATCTGCAGGAGAATGTTGGAGTGGCATCATGCTGCTCTTCTGAAACCATTTACTCAGATTGGGGAGGTTCAACTGTTAGTTCGGGAGAGTTCTGCTAAAGGCGGAATAAGTGGAATTCACCAGGTAGCTTAGGAACTCCAGCAGACATCCCCTTTCTCGCTTGCTTCCCACACACTGGAATTTAAAGTTGCACTTTACAGAGAATGGAATCCTGTCAGAACTTTGTTCTGCTCCAAATTATAGCCTCCATCGGGTGAGCTGCCAAATCCCGCTCTGGAGCTGCATTGGAATGTTGGAATCTTGGTCTGAAATTTGTAGTTATTTTGGATTCCAAGTTAGTTCAAGTTATTTTACAAGAGATAAAGCAATCCAAAAGTGCCTTCGTAAGTTATGAATGAGTAATTTTAATATTTTACTTGAATGAATTTTCATAATTAACTATTAGTTGCATAAATGCTGTTTATTATGTGACGTGTCTTTTTTGAAATGCATTATTTTAATACAAGTTTTCAAACATGTTCAAGAATCTATCATGGAATGTATGCATTTGTTATTATTTGACACTTTCAGAAACCACCTTCATTTACTAGCTATAATAAAAACAGAAAATGCTGAAAATAATCAGCAGGTCTGGCAGGCATCTGCAGAGAGAGAAACAAAGTTAACGTTTCAGGTCAGTGATCTTACATCAGAGGGGCTTGTTGGGGTGCCCAGGGTGGAAAGGGAGAGTGCTATTGTAATGGTGCCTGGGAAGGGGGTGGAGGGGGAGAAAGGAGAGTGTGATGGTACCCAGGGTGGGGGAGGGGGTGTGTGATGGTGCCCGGAGTGGGGAAGGGGAGTGTGATGGCGCCCGGAGTGGGGAGGGGGAGTGTGATGGCGCCCGGAGTGGGGAGGGGGAGTGTGATGGCGCCCGGAGTGGGGAGGGGGAGTGTGATGGCGCCCGGAGTGGGGAGGGGGAGTGTGATGGCGCCCGGAGTGGGGAGGGGGAGTGTGATGGCGCCCGGAGTGGGGAGGGGGAGTGATATGGTGCCCGGAGTGGGGAGGCGGTGTGTGATGGTGCCCGGGGTGGGGAGGGGAAGTGATATGGTACCCGGAGTGGGGAGGGGGAGTGTATTGGTGCCCGGAGTGGGGAGGGGGTGTGTGATGGTGCCCAGGGTGGGGAGGGGGGAGTGTGATGGCGCCTGGGGTGGGGAGGGGGAGTGTGATGGCGCCCGGGGTGGGGAGGGGGAGTGAGATGGTACCCGGGGTAGGGAGGGGGAGTGTGATGGTACCCGGGGTAGAGAGGGGGAGTGTGATGGTGATCGGGGTGGGGAGGGGGAGTGTGATGGCGATCGGGGTGGGGAGGGGGAGTGTGATGGCGCCCGGAGTGGGGAGGGGGAGTGAGATGGTACCCGGGGTAGGGAGGGGGAGTGTGATGGTACCCGGGGTAGGGAGGGGGAGTGTGATGGTGCCCGGGGTGGGGAGGGGGTGTGAGATGGTGCCCGGGGTGGGGAGGGGGTGTGAGATGGTGCCCGGGGTGGGGAGGGGGGGTGTGATGGTGCCCGGGGTGGGGAGGGGGTGTGAGATGGTGCCCGGGGTGGGGAGGGGGTGTGAGATGGTGCCCGGGGTGGGGAGGGGGTGTGAGATGGTGCCCGGGGTGGGGAGGGGGTGTGAGATGGTGCCCGGGGTGGGGAGGGGGTGTGCGATGGTGATCGAGGTGGGGAGGGGGTGTGAGATGGTGCCCGGGGTAGGGATGGGGTGTGAGATGGTGCCCGGGGTAGGGCGGGGGTGTGTGATGTTACCCGGGGTAGGGCGGGGGGGGGGTGTGATGGTACCCGGGGTGGGGAGGGGGGGTGTGATGTTACCCAGGGTGGGGAGGGGGTGTGAGATGGTATCCGGGGTGGGGAGGGGGTGTGTGAGATGGTGCCCGGGGTGGGGAGGGGGTGTGTGATGGTACCCGGGGTGGGGAGGGTGTGTGTTGCCGCCCGGGGTGGGGAGAGGGTGTGTGATGGTGCCCGGGGTGGGGAGGGGGAGTGTGATGATGCCCGGGATGGGGAGGGGGTGTGAGATGGTACCCGGGGTGGGGAGGGGGTGTGTGATGGTACCCGGGGTGGGGAGGGGGTGTGTTGGCGCCCGGGGTGGGGAGAGGGTGTGTGATGGTGCCCGGGGTGGGGAGGGGGAGTGTGATGATGCCCGAGATGGGGAGGGGGTGTGAGATGGTACCTAGGGTGGGGAGGGGGTGTGTGATGGTACCCGGGGTGGGGAGGGGGTGTGTTGGCGCCCGGGGTGGGGAGAGGGTGTGTGATGGCGCCCGGGGTGGGGAGGGGGAGTGAGATGGTACCCGGGGTAGGGAGGGGGAGTGTGATGGTGATCGGGGTGGGGAGGGGGTGTGTGATGGTACCCGGGGTAGGGAGGGGGAGTGTGATGGTGCCCGGGGTGGGGAGGGGGGGTGTGATGGTGCCCGGGGTGGGGAGGGGGTGTGAGATGGTACCCGGGGTGGAGAGGGGGTGTGAGATGGTGCCCGGGGTGGGGAGGGGGTGTGAGATGGTGCCCGGGGTGGGGAGGGGGTGTGAGATGGTGCCCGGGGTGGGGAGGGGATGTGCGATGGTGATCGAGGTGGGGAGGGGGTGTGAGATGGTGCCCGGGGTAGGGATGGGGTGTGAGATGGTGCCCGGGGTAGGGCGGGGGTGTGTGATGTTACCCGGGGTAGGGCGGGGGGGGTGTGATGGTACCCGGGGTGGGGAGGGGGGGTGTGATGTTACCCGGGGTGGGGAGGGGGTGTGAGATGGTACCCGGGGTGGGGAGGGGGTGTGTGAGATGGTGCCCGGGGTGGGGAGGGGGTGTGTGATGGTACCCGGGGTGGGGAGGGTGTGTGTTGCCGCCCGGGGTGGGGAGAGGGTGTGTGATGGTGCCCGGGGTGGGGAGGTTGTGTGTTGCCGCCCGGGGTGGGGAGAGGGTGTGTGATGGTGCCCGGGGTGGGGAGAGGGTGTGTGATGGTGCCCGGGGTGGGGAGGGGGAGTGTGATGATGCCCGGGATGGGGAGGGGGTGTGAGATGGTACCCGGGGTGGGGAGGGGGTGTGTGATGGTACCCGGGGTGGGGAGGGGGTGTGTTGGCGCCCGGGGTGGGGAGAGGGTGTGTGATGGTGCCCGGGGTGGGGAGGGGGAGTGTGATGATGCCCGAGATGGGGAGGGGGTGTGAGATGGTACCTAGGGTGGGGAGGGGGTGTGTGATGGTACCCGGGGTGGGGAGGGGGTGTGTTGGCGCCCGGGGTGGGGAGAGGGTGTGTGATGGTGCCCGGGGTGGGGAGGGGGAGTGTGATGATGCCCGAGATGGGGAGGGGGTGTGAGATGGTACCTAGGGTGGGGAGGGGGTGTGTGATGGTACCCGGGGTGGGGAGGGGGTGTGAGATGGTACCTAGGGTGGGGAGGGGGTGTGTGATGGTACCCGGGGTGGGGTGGGGGTGTGAGATGGTACCCGGGGTGGGGAGGGAATCCATTTTCACCACTCAAATTACACTAGAGCCCACTACCAATATTGAAATGAATTTACCCAGGAAACTTGTGTACAACTTCCTCTGCTGATTAGCAGTGTAACTTTCTGTAACAACAATAGCATAACTGTGATGTAAATGGCATCAAGAAAATTCAGCGCCATGGCGTTCTGAATATTATTATTAACCTTCTGAGCTCTGAAATGGCTTGAAAGTCAAACTAATAGGCTATGGTTTCATCAATTCTCTTCCTATGGGGACCTGTGCGACCTCCACTGAGCAATTCCACAGAGGCAAGACAAAGTATGAGTTCACTGTGTAGTCACAGGCTTGGATCAGGTCCCAAGAGCAGCCTTTAAGAAAAATATTGGTTAGGATTGTGCCCGCAATAGAAGATTAATGAGTAACACTGATCTAGGATAACAGAGTCTGAACGCTGCTTTATTGGGAAGCGAGCTGTCTACAGATGGGGAGAGGTGAACTTGGCAATCAGGCTGTTATAGTCAGTTAGCAGCCTTGCAATGTGGGGAAAATCCCAATATAAATGCTGAAGCATCCATTTAACTCTCCTTTTACCTGCTGTTTTGTCGAGGAAGTAGGCCAACAAACAACGCATGACAGCCTGGTGACAGATGACTAAAACATTCTCTTGCCTCTCTAGCTCCATGATCACTGGCTCCAGGCGCTGAACCAAATCTTCATATGACTGAAGGATAAAGGAAATAAAGAGCAGATGTCAGTGACAGCTAAATTCATGTAAAATTCCACATCCAGTCTGAAGATCTCTGAGATTCCCACCTCTGGAATATGGCTGTAAAATATGCAACAAAAAACTAACTTCAAATTTACGGGTGAACATCTGAGTTCCATTGTTAATCAACTGACTCATGTTTCTATGCAACCCAGGGCTGTCACTGAGCTATGCTTTAACAGGAACTCAATGCTTAATGTTATATACAGTTACTAAACTTGAAAATTAATTCACAGTGCAAAGTACTTGAAATGACAAAGTGACAATATTACAGCCATTCCTGTGTTCAGGAATAGAGTCATAGAGTTATACAGCACAGAAACAGGCCCTTCAGCCCATCGTGTCTGTGCCGGCCATCAAGCACCTATCTATTCTAATCCCATTTTCCAGCACTTGGCCCGTAGCCCTGTATGCTATGGCGTTTCAAGTGCTCATATAAATACTTCTTAAATGTTGAGGGTTCCTGCCTCTACCACCTTTTCGGACAGTGCGTTCCAGATTCCAACCACCCTCTGAGTGAAATATCTTTTCCTCAAATCCCCTCTAAACCTCCTGTCCTTACCTTAAATCTATGCCTCCTGGTTATTGACCCCTCTGCTAAGGGAAAAGGTTTCTTCCTATCTAACCCATCAATGCCCCTCAATTTTGTATACCTCAATCATGTTCCCCCCTCAGCCTTCTCTGTTCTGAGCAAAACAACCCTAGCCTTTTCAATCTCTCTTCATAGCAGAATGCTCCAGCCGAGGCAACATCCTGGTGAATCTCCTCTGCACCCTCTCCAGTGCAATCACATCCTTCCTATAGTGTGGTGCCCAGAACTGTACACAGTACTCCAGCTGTGGCCTAACTAACGTTTTATACAGCTCCACCATAACCTCCCTGCTCTTATATTCTATGCCTTGGCTAATAAAGGCAAGTATCCCATATGCCTTCCTAACCACCTTATCTACCTGTGCTGCTGCCTTCAGTGATCTATGGACAAGTACACCAAAGGTTCACATTGAAGGCACGTGAAGTAAACTCATTACATTTCATTTCAATGCCTCTCCTGAAACACTCCTTTCAGCTGGAATTTGGCCCATACCCCTGGAACCCTTTCCTACCTTACCCAAAACATCATGTTTGACTAATCTAATTGAATTTTTTGATGTAGTAATAGAGAAGGTTGATGAAGGGAATGTGTTGGATTTTATCTGTAGGGATTGAAGAAAGCGTTTGACAGAATTGAGGCTCATGGAATAGCAGGGTCAGTGTCCAATTAGCTAAAAAAATTGGCTAAAGGACAGAAAACAGCATGTTGTCAGAAATGGTTGTTTTTCAGACTGGAGGATGGTAGACAGTGATGTTCCCCAAGGGTCAGTGCTGGGACCACTGCTCTTTTTGCTACATATA
Source organism: Heterodontus francisci (assembly GCF_036365525.1). NCBI lineage: Eukaryota > Metazoa > Chordata > Chondrichthyes > Heterodontiformes > Heterodontidae > Heterodontus > Heterodontus francisci. The sequence goes on along the minus strand of NC_090389.1, from coordinate 93,524,263 downwards.
AATGACGTGGATTTTGGAATACAGAGTAGAATTTCAAAATTTGCCAATGATACCAAACTTGGAGGTGTGGCAAACAGTGAAGATAATACCAATTGACTGCAACAGGACAAAAATAGGCTAGCAGAATGGACAAACAAGTGGCAAATGAAATTTAATACCGACAAGTGAGGTGCTGCATTTTGGCAGAAGGAATATGGCGAGTCAATATATAATTAATGGCACAGTTCTAAACAGTGTGCAGGGACAGAGGGACCTTGAGGTTCATGTGCATCGATCTTTGAAGGTGCCAGGACACATTGAGGGAGTGGTTAGTAAGATATGGGATGATGGGCTTCATAAATAGAGGCATTGAGTACAAAAGCAGGGAAGTTATGCTGAACCTTTCCAAAGCTCTGGTTAGGCCCAAACTAGAGTACTGTGTCCAGTTTTGGTCACCACATTTCAGGAAGGACGTGAGGGTCCTCTAGAGGGTGCACAGGAGATTTACCAGAATGGTTGCAGGGCTGAGGGATCTTAGTTACTAGGTTAGGTTGGAGAAGCTAGGGTTGTTCTGCTTGGAGCAAATAAGATTAGGGGAGATTTAAAAGAGATATACAAGGTTATGGCAGGTTTAGATAAGGCAGACAAAGAAAAGCTGTTCCCATTATCTGATAGTACAAGAACTAGGGGACACAGATATAAGGTTTTGGGCAAGAGATGCAGGGGGCGATGTGAGGAAGAACGTTTTAATGCAGCAAGTGGTAATGACCTGGAACTCGCTGCCTTTGAGGGTGGTGGGAGCAGAGCAGAAAATTGGTGGTGTTGTAAATAGTGAGGAAGAAAGCCTTAGATTACAGGATGATATAGATGGGCTGGTGAGACGGGCAGAGCAGTGGCAAATGGAATTTAATCCTGAGAAGTGTGAGGTGTTGCATTTTGAGAGGACGAACAAGGCAAGGGAATATACAATGGATGGTAGGACCCTAGGAAGTACAGAGGGTCAGAGGGACCTTGGTGTACTTGTCCATAGATCATTGAAGGCAGCAGCACAGGTAGATAAGGTGGTTAGGAAGGCATATGAGATACTTGCCTTTATTAGCCGAGGCATAGAATATAAGAGCAGGGAGGTTATGATGGAGCTGAATAAAACGCTAGTTAGGCTACAGCTGGAGTACTGTGGACAGTTCTGGTCACCACACTATGGGAAGGATGTGATTGCACTGGAGAGGGTGCAGAGGAGATTCACCAGGATGTTGCCTGGGCTGGAGCGTTTCAGCTATGAAGAGAGACTGAAAAGGCGAGGGTTGTTTTCCAAGCAGGGAAGGCTGAGGGGGGACATGACAGAGGTATACAAAATTATGAGGGGCATTGATAGATTAGATATGAAGAAATTTTTTCCCTTAGTGGAGGGGTCAATAACCAGGGGGCACAGATTTAAGATAAGGGAGGTTTAGAGGGGATTTGAAGATAATGTTTTCACCCAGAGGGTGGTTGCAATCTGGAACACACTGCCTGAAGAGGTGCTGGAGGCAGGAACCCTCACAACATTTAAAAAGTATTTAGATGAGCACTTGAAACGCCACAGCATACAAGGCTATGGGCCAAATGCTGGAAAATGGGATTAGGGTAGTTAGGTGCTTGATGGCCGGCACAGACACGATGGGCCGAAGGGCCTGTTTCTGTGCTGTATAACTCTATGACAATCAATGATCTCAAAAGAACCTGGATGTGCACTTGAGGGAAATAAACTGACAGGGCTACGGGGATCAAGCCGGGGAATGGGACTGACTGGACTGCTTTATGGAGAGCTGGCATGGACTTGATGGACTGAATGGCCTCCTTCTGTGCCATAATAACTTTGAGATCACCATGGCAGGCATCACTGCAGAACCCACTGCTGCCTTTTGCAGACATTCACAGAGGGGCATTTTCCAGTAAGGACCATTAAGCTTTCGAAATAGTTCGACAGCAGCACGTTCTGGATCCAACCAGAGAGCAGGTTATATTAGACTTGGTATTGTGTAATGTGACAGGATTCATTAATGACCTCACAACAAAGGAACCTCCAGGTAGCAGCAACCACAATATGATTGAATTTTACACCCAATTTGAAAAAGAGAAGAGTGGGTCTAATACTAATATTTTAAACTTAAATAAGGACAACTAATTGGACGTGAAAGCTAAGCTGGCTGAAGTGAACTGGGTTACTAGGCTAGGAGACAGATCAATAGAGAAGCAGTAGCAGACGTTTAAGGGGATATTTCAGAATACGTAGGAGAAGTATATACCTACTATCAAAAAATTCTAAGGGGAGGACCCACCATCTGTGGTTAACTAAAGAAGTTAAGGAAAGCATCAAACTTCAGGAAAAATCATATAATTGTTCAAAGATGAGTGGCAGGTCAGATGATTGGTCAGAATATAAAGAACGACAGAGGATACGAAAATGCTAATCAGGAGAAAGAAATTAGAGTATGAGAGGAAGCTAGCTAGAAATGTAAAAATGGATAGCAAGTGTTTCTATAGGTATTTAAAAAGGAAAAGAGTAAGTAAAGTGAGTGTTGATCCTGTAGAGAGTGAGAATGGGGAATTAATAGTCTCTTCTCCCTCTTTGGCCTCCTTGTCTCGAGAGACAATGGGTAAGCACCTGGAGGTGGTCAGTGGTTTGTGAAGCAGCGCCTGGAGTGGCTAGAAAGGCCAATTCTAGAGTGACAGACTCTTCCACAGGTGCTGCAGATAAAATTGGTTGCCGGGGCTGTTATACAGTTGGCTCTCTCCTTGCGCCTCTGTCTTTTTTCCTGCCAACTGCCAAGTCTCTTCGACTCGCAACGCTTTAGCCCCGCCTTTATGGTTGCCCGCCAGCTCTGGCGATCGCTGGCAACTGACTCCCACGACTTGTGATCAATGTCACAGGACTTCATGTCGCGTTTGCTGACATCTTTAAAGCGGAGACATGGACGGCCGATGGGTCTGATACCAGTGGCGAGCTCGCTGTACAATGTGTCCTTGGGGATCCTGCCATCTTCCACGCGGCTCACATGGCCAAGCCATCTCAGGCCCCGCTGGCTTAGTAGTGTGTATATGCTGGGGATGTTGGCCGCCTCGAGGACGTCTGTGTTGGAGATACAGTCCTGCCACCTGATGCCAAGGATTTTCCGGAGGCAGCGAAGATGAAATGAATTGAGACGTCGCTCTTGGCTGACGTACGTTGTCCAGGCCTCACTGCCGTAGAGCAAGGTACTGAGGACGCAGGCTTGATACACTCAGACTTTTGTGTTCTGTGTCAGTGCGCCATTTTCCCCACACTCTCTTGGCCCGTCTGGATATAGCAGAGGAAGCCTTTCCCATGCGCTTGTTTAATTCTGCATCGAGAGACAGGTTACTGGTGATAGTTGAGCCTAGGTAGGTGAACTCTTGAACCACATCCAGAGTGTGGTCGCCGATATTGATAGATGGGGCATTTCTGACGTCCTGTCCCATGATGTTCGTTTTCTTGAGGCTGATGGTTAGGCCAAATTCATTGCAGGCAGCCGCAAACCTGTCGATGAGTCTCTGCAGACACTCTTCAGTGTGAGATGTTAATGCAGCATCGTCAGCAAAGAGGAGTTCCCTGATGAGGACTTTCTGTACTTTGGTCTTCGCTCTTGGACGGGCAAGGTTGAACAACCTGCCCCCTGATCTTGTGTGGAGGAAAATTCCTTCTTCGGAGGACTTGAATGCATGTGAAAGCAGCAGGGAGAAGAAAATCCCAAACAGTGCAGGTGCGAGAACACAGCCCTGTCTCACGCCACTCAGGATAGGAAAGGGGTCTGATGAGGTGCCGCTATGCTGAATTGTGCCTTTCATATTGTCATGGAATGAGGTGATGATACTTAGTAGCTTTGGTGGACATCCAATCTTTTCAAGTAGTCTGAAGAGACCACGTCTGCTGACGAGGTCAAAGGCTTTGGTGAGATCAATGAAAGCAACGTAGAGGGGCATCTGTTATTCACGGCATTTCTCCTGTAGCTGACGAAGGGAGAACAGCATGTCAATGGTGGATCTCTCTGTACAAAAGCCACACTGTGCCTCAGGGTAGACACACTCGGCCAGCTTCTGGAGCCTGTTTAAAGCGACTCGAGCAAAGACTTTCCCCACTATGCTGAGCAGGGAGATTCCACGGTAGTTGTTGCAGTCACCGCGGTCACCCTTGTTCTTATAGAGGGTGATGATACTGGCATCGCGCATGTCCTGTGGTACTGCTCCCTTATCCCAGCACAGGCAAAGCAGTTCGTGCAGAGCTGAAAGTATAGCAGTCTTAGCACTCTTGATGATTTCAGGGGTAAATCCGTCCTTCCCAGGGGCTTTTCCGCTGGCTAGACAATCAATGGCATCACTGAGTTCCGATTTTGCTGGCAGAGACAAGGTTGCATTGAGGGCGGTCTCAGTGACAACATTCTCCCTGGAGTACAGTTCTAGGTAGTGCTCCACGCAGCGGTCCATTTGCTTGCATTGGTCAGTGATTGTGTCCCCTGATTTAGATTTGAGGGGGGGCGATCTTCTTGACGGTTGGCCCAAAAGCTCTCTTAATGCCATCATACATCCCTCTGATGTTTCCTGTGTCAGAGGCCAACTGAATATGACTGCATAGGTGTTGCCAGTAGTCATTTGCACAGCGCCTGGCTGTTCTTTGTGCAGCGCTTCTGGCAGCTTTAAGTGCTACGGATGTTAACTCGCTGGGGGATTTCTTGTAGTTCAACAGTGCAGTGCGTTTAGCGGCTATGACAGGTTCCAGCTCTTCAATGTGAGACTGAAACCAGTCTGCATTCCGCTTCACACAATTGCCATAGGTGGTCATTGCTGAGTCATAGATGGCGTCTCTGATGTGGGCCCACTTGGTCCCTGCATCCCCTGCAGGAGTGTCCTGGAGAGCTTTTTCAAGTGAATTTAGAAACTTGCGTAACAGCTGTGGATGAGAAATTCTGCTAGTGTTGATGCGCGGACGGCCCTTCTGCTTGGAGTGATACAGCTTCTTTGGTTTGAGTCTAACCTTGCTGCACACCAGGGAGTGGTCAGTGTCGCAGTCCGCACTGTGGAAGCTGCGTGTGATTTGAACACTGTTTAAAGAGGCTCGCCTTGTGACGGTGAGGTCCAGCTGGTGCCAACGACGTGATCTTGGGTGCCTCCAAGAAACCTGGTGACAGGGTTTAGTGTGAAAGAATGAGTTGGTGATGCAGAGGTGATGATAGGTACACAACTCAAGCAGTCTCTGTCCATTCTCATTCATCCTTCCAATGCCATAGCGCCCAAGGCAAGAAGGCCATGAGTCATGGTCGGCCCCAACCCTGGCATTGAAGTCCCCCAGCAGGAATATGTGTTGGGGATGCTACTAATGATATTATGGAGTTCCTCATAGAACTGGTCTTTAACTTCAGGTGGGGAGCAGAGTGTTGGAGCATAGATGCTGAGTAGGTGTTCCAGACCAGAGGCGGTGAAGAGTCGGATGGACAGTATGCGTTCCAAGCCATTTGAGGGTGGCTCTATCATGCTGAGCAAAGAGTTTCTGATGGCGAAGCCCACTCCGCGCTGTCTTGGTTCTTCAGGATCCCTACCCTGCCAGAAGAAGGTGTAGTCTTGCTCTCTTAGAGATCCGCTCGCAGGGAGGTGTGTCTCCTGAAGTGCTGCAATGTCCACATTGAGTCTACTGAGCTCGTTGTTGATGATGGCAGTCTTCCAAGAAACATTGATTTGTGTAAGGTCTTCCGACAGGCCAGGACACATATAGTTCTGACGTTCCAGCTTGCAAAACGAAGGGCTGGTACCTTCTTTCCTTTTTTGGTCATGCTGTTTGGTGCGGTGTTACAGTCCACTTGTCGGGCAATGACCCAGAGCTCCAAGCACCCATTGAAGCAGGTGGACTGTGGCGGGACACAACCTTACTGACCGGGGGCAGCCCAGTTTGAGGCGGGCGGTAGCTGTCCAGTGAGATGCGATGACCTCTCCCACCGACAAAGGCAACCCGTGGCGCCCAATCTCTACACCAATTGAGCTGGACTTATAACCCGTAACTGCTGCCTTTCGTGTTGATTTGGTCGCTGTGAGGTGACTATGGAGTGACCTCTTCATGGCGCATGCCTGGGCGGATGAATGGAGGTTGTGAGTTGCCCAAGCGTCAAAACCCCCCTCTCGGCCTTCCTGGTGGGGTCCAAAGGAGTGCAGAGCACGACGTTTGGCACCGGTATGGCTGCAGGAACTGCCGGAAACATGCCAAAGGTGACACATGACCGCCTTCGGGGTTCCGCTCCGGATTTTCTGTTAGGGTTTACCCCCTTAGCCTTGGTCTCTCCTGAGACACCCACAAGGCAGTGGGGTTGTTGGGGCCCCTACACAGGGGTAGGTGGATGCCAGTGGGAGGAGGTGAAGGGAAGGGGGTGCAGAGGGGGGGGCGCGAGGAGGAGGAGTGCGGTGGGAAGGGGTAGAGGGAAGGGGGTGCGGGGGGAGCTGGGCTGCAGGGGGTAGGGAAGAGAGGTGTAGGGGAAGAGGGTGCGAGAGGAAGATGGTGCAAGGGGGGAGCTGGGAAGGGTGTGTGAGGGGGGTGGGGGAGGGAAGGGGGGGGCGAGGGGGGTGAGCTGGGAGCCGGGTTGGGGGGGGGGGGGGGGGAAGAGAGGGGGTGAGCTGGGAGCGGGGGTGGGGAGGGGGTGCAGGTAGTATAACATTGCATCAGCTCCCACCATTGTCCCTTTTACAAGAGTGTACTACTACTGGGATCGGGATCGGGATCCGGGAGCCGAGCCGGAGTTGAGGGAAAGTTTGTGTGGAAGCAGTGCGGAGTCGCCGAGTGAGCGGGAGCCGCTGCCAGGACCATGTGGCCGCTCTTCCTCCTGATTGTCGCCGTGGACGGGCTCCCCGAACACAGCCAAGTGGCCTTCCAAGCTTGGCCACAACTGGCAGGGTCATCATCAGCAGTCCTTTCCCGGATTGCCAGCCGTTCACCCTGTCTCTGCGGTGAATTCCTCTCCCATCCTTACGCAACCACCGTCCTGGACGCCGCCATTAATGATGCCAATACAGTGTTAAAGAAGAAATGGCGGATGAAATGAACAAATATTTTCCTTCTGTCTTCAGCATAGAGGATACAAAAAACATTCCAATAATAGCTGTAAATCAGGAGGTGGAAAGAAGAGAGGAACTTGGTGAAATTACAATCACCAGCGAAGTGGTACTGAGCAAACTGATGGAGCTGCAGGCTGGCAAGTCCCCGGGCCTTGGTGGGCTTCATCCTAGGGTCTTAAAAGAGGTGGCAAATGAGGTAGTAGATCCATTGGTGTTAATTTTTAAAAATTCGCCAGATTCAGGAAAGGTTCCATCAGACTGGAAAGTAGCAAATATAACCCCTCTATTCAAGAAGGGGGGAGGCAGAAAACAGGTAACTATAGGCCAGTTAGCTTGACATCTGTTGTGGGGAAGGTGTTAGAATTGAACATTAAGAAGGCCTTCTGAAAATCCAAGTATATCAAGACAACCGACTCCCCTTTATCAATTCTGTTAGTAACATCCTCAAAAAAACTCTAACAGGATCATCAAACACGATTTCCCACTCATCAATCCACGTTGACTATTCCCAATCAGATTATTATCTAAGTGTCCATATATCACATCCTCCAGAATAGATTCTAGCATTTTCCCAATGACTGATGCAAGACTAACAGGTCTGTAAATTCCCTGTTTTTTCTCTCCCTCCCTTCTTAAATAGTGGAGTGACATTTGCTCCCTTCCAATCTGCAGGAACCACGCCAGAATCTATAGAATTTTGGAAGATGATCACCAATACATCCACTATCTTCACAGCGACCTCTTTCAACACTCTGGGATGTAGAATATCAGGTCCTGGGGACTTATCAACCTTCAGCCCAATTAATTTCTCCAAAACAACCTTCTTACTCATACTAATTTTCTTCAATTCTTCATTCCCCCAAATCCCTTGGATCTCTAATTCTAGGAGATTTCTTGTATCTTCCTCAGTGAAGACAGACACTTCTCTGCTATTTCTCTATTCCCCATTATAAATTCTCCTGATTCTGCCTGTAAAGGACCCACATTTGCCTTAGTCAAACATTTCCTTTTTACGTACCTATTGAAGCTTTTACAGTCCATTTTTTTTTGCTAGCTTACGTTCATAGTCTATTCTTACTTTCTTTATCAGTTTCTTCGTCCTCCTTTGCTGCATTCTAAAATCTTCCCAATTCTCAGGTTTAGTACTATTTCTGGCCTTTTCTTTTAATCTTATAGAATCCTTAAATTCCTTTGTTATCCACGGTTGACTGCTTTTACTTTTGGGGTTATGTGCCTTGAAGGAATGTATAGTTGCTGTAAACTATGTAATATTTCTTTGAAGACTATCCATTGCCTATGTACTGTCATACCTTTTAATGTATTTTCCCAATCCACCTCAGCCAGTTTGCCCCTCATACCTTCACAACGTCTTTTGTTCACATTTAACACTCTGGCTTCAGATTGAACAACTTCACTTTCAAACATGATACAAAATTCTATCATATTATGGTCACTCATCCCTAAAGGTTCTTTTACAAAAAGATTAATTAGCCCTTTCTCATTACATAATACTAGAGTTACAATAGCCTGTTCTCTAGTCGGTTCCTCAACATACTGCTCTAGAACCCTATCCCTAACACACTCCTGAAGATCGTCCTCTACAGCATTAGTGCTCATTAGGTTTACCCAGTCTATGTGCAGATTGAAGTCACTCATAATTATCTCCTGATTAATGCCATGCCTCACACTACCACTACTGTTTGGTGTGGTGCGAATGTTACTTGCCACTTATCAGCCCAAGCCTGGACTTTGTCCAGGTCTTGCTGCATTTAAACATGGACTGTGAGTTCACGAACGATGCTGAACATTATGCAGTCTTCAGTGGACATCCCCACTTCTGACCTTATGACTGAAGGAAGGTCATTGCTGGAGCAGCTGATGATGATTGGGCCTAGGACACTACCCTGAGGAACTCCTGCAGTGATGTCCTAGAGCTGAGATGATCGACCTCCAACAACCACAACCACCTTCCTTTGCGCTAAGTATGACTCCAGCCAGTGGAGAGTTTTCCCCTGATTCCCACTGACTCCAATTTTGCTAGGGCTCCTTGATGCCATATTCGGTCAAATGGTGCCTTGATGTCAGGCGCAGTCACTCTCACCTCATCTCGAGTTCAGCTCTTTTGTTCATGCTTGAACCAATGCTGTAATGAGGCCATGAGCTGAATGGCCCTGATGAAACTCAAAGTGAGCATTAGTGAGCAGGTTATTGCTAAGCAAGTGCCATTTGATGGCACTATCGACGACACCTTCCATCACTTTACTGATGATCGAGAGTAGACTGATGGGGCAGTAATTGGCCGGGTTGGACTTGTACTGCATTTTGTGTACAGGACATACCTGGGCAATTTTCCACATTGCCGGGTAGATGCCAGTGCTGTGGCTGTACTGGAACAGCTTGGCTAGGGGCGCCGCAAGTTCTGGAGCACAGGTCTTCAGGACTATTGCCGGAATATTATCAGGGCCCATAGCCTTTGCAGTATCCAGTGCCTTCAGTCATTTCTTGATATCACACGGACTGAATCGAATTGGCTGAAGACTGGCATCTGTGATGCTGGGGACTTCAGGAGGAGGCCGAGATGGATCGTCAACTCTGCACTTCTGGCTGAAGATTGTTGCAAATGCTTCAGCCTTATCTTTTGCACTGACGTGCTGGGCTCCCCCATCATTGAGGATGGGGAAATTTGTGGAGCCACCTCCTCCTGTTAGTTGATTAATTGTCCACCACCATTCACGACTGAATGTGGCAGGACTGCAGAGCTTAGATCTGATCCGTTGATTATGGGATCACTTAGCTCTGCCTATCGCAAGCTGCTTACGCAGTTTGGCATGCATGCAGTCCTGGGTTGTAGCTTCACCAATTTGACACCTCATTTTGAGGTATGCCTAGTGCTGCTCCTGGCATGCCCTCCTGCACTCTTCATTGAACCAGGGTTGGTCCCCCGGCCTAATGATAATGGTAAAGTGGGGGATATGCCAGGCCATGAGGTTACAGATTGTGTTTGAGTACAATTCTGTTGCTGCTGATGGCCCACAGCACCTCATGGAGGTACCATGTAGGTACCAACGACATCGGCAGGACAAGGAAAGAGGTTTTGCACAGTCAATATGAGGAACTATACGCCAAATTAAGAAGCAGAACCTCAAAGGTAATCTCTGGATTATTACCTGAGCCACGTGCAAATTGGCACAGGGCAAATAAGATTAGAGAAATTAATGCATGGCTCCAAGATTGGTGTGGTAGAAGTGGGTTCCAGTTCATGGGGCACTGGCACCAGTACTGGGGAAAGTGGCGGCTGTACTGTTGGGACCGCCTACACCTGAACTGTGCTGGGGCCGGTTTTCGAGCGAGCCACATAACTAGGGAAGTAGGGAGGGTTTTAAACTGAATAGTGGGGGCAAGGGATCAAATTTGGGAAGATAAGGTAAATCAAGGAGTAGAAACAAGGCAAGAGAGAAAGGTATTAATATGGGAAATGATAAACAGACTGTGACAGGAATGGATAGAGCGTACAAATCGAAGAGTAAATCAACAGATAAGGCTAGAGGTTACAAAAATAATAAAAGGACAAAACTAAAGGCTCTGTATCTGAATGCACATAGCATTTGAAACAAAACAGATGAACCGAAAGCGCAAACAGAAATAAATAAGTACGATCTGATAGCCATTACAGAGACATGGCTGCAGGATGACATAGATTGGGACCTGAATATTGAAGGTTACATGGTATTTAGGAAGGACAGGAAGCTAGGAAAAGGTGGAGAGGTAGCTCTGTTAATTACTGATGGTATTAGCACAACAGAGAGGGATGACCTAAGTTCAGGAGACCAGGATGTAAAAGCAGTTTGGGTAGAGATGAGAAATCATAAAGGCAAGAAGTCACTTGTGGGAATGGTGTACAGGCCACCTAACATTAATCATACTGTAGGATGGGGTATAAAGGGAGAAATAATGGCAGCTTGTCAGAAAGGTACAGTGATAATTATGGGGGATTTTAACCTACATATAGACTGGAAAATTCAGATGGGCAGAGGTAGAGTACATAGAATGTTTTCAAGATAATTTCTTGCAACAATACATTCTAAAGCCAACCAGAGAGCAGGCTATATTAGACCCGGTATTGTGCAACAAGATAGGATTAATTAATGACCTCATAGTTAACGCACCCCTAGGTAGCAGTGATCATAATATGATTGAATTTTACATTCAGTTTGAGGGAGAGAAGAGTGGGTCCAAGACTAGTATTTTGAAGTTAAATAAGGGAAAATATGAGGGCATGAAAGCAGAGCTAGCTAAAGTGAACTGGCAAATCAGGTTAAGGGATCGGTCAATAAAGATGCAGTGGCAGACATTTAAGAGGATATTTCAGAATACACAGAATAGATACATTTCAACGAGAAAGAAAAATTCCAAGGGTGAGACCCACCATCCGTGGTTAACTAAAACAGTTAAAGATAGTATCAAACTTAAAGAAAAAGCCTATAGTTGCGCAAAGATGGGAGGCAGGTCAGAAGATTGAACAGAATATAAAAAACAGCAAAGAATGACTAAAAGATTGATAAGGAAGGTAAAATTAGAGTATGAGAGAAAGCTCGCTTGAAATATAAAGACAGATAGTCAGAGTTTCTATAGATATTTTAAAAAGTGTTAACAAAGTGAGCGTTGGTCCTATAGAAAGTGAGTCTGGGGGATCAATAATGGATAATAAGGAGATCGCAGATGAATTGATCAGATATTTTGCATCGGTCGTCACTACTGAGGATACAAGTAACATTCCAGTATTAGCTGTAAGTCAGGAAATGGAAAGGAGGGAGGAACTCAAGAAAATTACAATCATCAGGGAACTGGCACTGAAAAAATTGTTGGAGCTGCGGGCTGAGAAGTCCCCGGTTCTGATGGACTTCATCCTAGGGTGTTAAAAGAAGTGGCTAGTGAGATAGTTGATGCATTAGTTTTAGTTTTCCAAGATTCTCTAGATTCAGGGAAGGTTCCGTTAGATTGGAAAGTAGTGAATGCAATCCCTTTATTCACAAAGGGGAGACAGAAAGCAGGAAACTACAGGCCAGTTAGCTTAACATCTGTCTTAGGGAAAATGGTAGAAGCTATTATTCAAGACATTATAGCAGGGCATTTAAAATAATTCAAGGTAATCAGGCAGAGGCAACATGGCTTTGTGAAAGGGAAATCATGTTTAACCAATTGATTGGAGTTCGTTGAGGGAGTTACATGTGCTGTGGATAAAGATGGATGTATTGTACTTAGATTTCCAGAAGGCATTTGAGAAGGTGCCACATCACAGGTTACTGCAGAAAATAAAAGCTCATCGTGTCGGGGAGAACATATTGGCATGGATAGAAGATTGGCTAGCTAACAGGAAACAGAGAGTAGGCATAAATGGGTCATTTTCTGGATGGCAAGATGTAACGAGTGGTGTGCCACAGGGATCTGTGCTGGGACCTCAACTTTTTACAATTTATATAAATGACTTAGATGAAGGGACCGAAGGTATGGTTGCTAAATTTGCTGATGACACAAAGATAGGTAGGAAAGTAACTTGTGAAGAGGACATAAGGAGGCTACAAAGGGATGTATATAGGTTAAATGAGTGGGCAAAGACCTAGCAAATGGAGTATTATGTGGGAAAATGGGAAATTGTCCACTTTGGCTGGAAGAATCAAAAAGCATATTATCCAAATGATGAGAGATTGCAGAGTTCTGAGATGCAGAGGGATCTGGGTGTCCTAGTGCATGAATCACAAAAGGTTAGCATGCAGGTACAGTACGTAATTAGGAAAGCTAATAGAATTTTATCGTTTATCATGAGGGGAATTGAATGCAAAAGTAGGGAGGTTATGCTTCAGTTATACAGGGCATTGGTGAGGCCACATCTGGAGTACTGTGTACAGTACTGGTGTCCTTCTTTAAGGAAGGATGTAAATGCATTGGAGGCAGTACAGAGAAGGTTTACTAGACTAATACCTGGAATGGGCAGGCTGTCTTATGTGGAAAGATTGGACAGGCTTGGCTTGTATCCGCTGGAATTTAGAAGAGTAAGAGGCGTCTTAATTGAAATATATAAGATCCTGAGGGGTCTTAACATGGTGGATGTGGAAAGGATCTTTCCTGTTGTGGGAGAATCTAGAACTAGGGGTCACTGTTTAAAAATAAGAGGTCACCCATTTAAGACAGAGATGAGGAGAAATGTTTTCTCTCAGAGGGTCGTGAGTCTTTGGAATTCTCTTCCTCAAAAGGCGGTGGAATCAGAGCCTTTGAATATTTTTAAGGCAGAGGTAGATAGATTCCTGATAAGCAAGAGGGTGGAATGTTATCAGGAGTAGGTAGAAATGTAGAGTAATCAGTTCAGCCATGAACTTATTGAATGGTGGAGCAGGCTCGAAGGGCCGAGTGGCCTACTCATGCTCCTAATTCGTATGTTCCTATGGTTGCCCAATTTTGAATTGCTAGATCTGTTTGAAATTTATCCCATTTAGCACAGTGGTAGTGCCACAGAACACGATGGAGGGTATCCTCAATATGAAGTCGGGATTTTGTGTTCACAAGGACTGTGTGGTGGTCACTCCTACCAATACTGTCATTGACAGAGGCATCTGCAGCAGGGAGATTGGTGAGGACGAGGTAAAGTATATTTTTCCCTCTTGTTGGTTCCCTCACCACCTGTTGCAGACCCAGTCTATGAAGGTATGAGAACAAATTGGCTATGGTGGATTGTGAAACTACATTAAAAGGTATGACAGGCAATGGCTAACATTTAAAGAACTAGTTTACAACAAAATACATTCCTTGAATGCACAAAAACCCAGCAAGGAAAGTGGCTAACAGAAGAAATCAAGGATTGTGTTAGAGCAAAGGAAGAGGCTATAAAGTTGCCAAAAGAATGGTAAGCCTGAGGATTGGGAGCATTTTAGAATTCTGCAAAGGAGGATCAAGAAAGGGAAAATAGAATATGAGAGTAATCTAATGAGAAACATAAAAACGGACTGTGAAAGCTTCTATAGGTATGTAAAAAGAAAAATATTAGCAAAAACAAATGTGGGTCCATTGCAAGCGGAATTTATAATGAGAATAAGGAACTGGCAGAGAAAGTAAACAAATACTGTCTTCATGGACAGTTATTGAGAATGTTCAAGACTGAGACTGATAGATTTCTACATATTAAAAACATCAAGGGATACGGGGATAGTGCAGGGAAATGGTGTTCAAGTAGCTCAGTCATGAATGGCTTCAAGCAGGCTCGAAGGGCTGAATGGCCTACTCCTGCTCCTATTTCTTATGTTATTTTACATTTAAAGACTTTTACAATAACAACGAAACTAAAAATCTGCATTAACTAGGCAGCACTTAGTAGGTAGCTAATACAGTAAGTTACAGAGAGAGGTATCTCCCATTCATGTATTAACACACTCGAAAACCCCACACTACAGGGGCAGTAGGGATTTTATATGGGCGATAGGGGTCTCGGCCACTGGCTGAAGAGCTGGCAAGAGCCCTGTGTCGCCTCCTCTGGGGAAGACCTGCCACATTATGTGCCAATTGGGCACTTAGGTGGACAATGGCCGGGCTTCCCCGGGATTAAGGAATCCGGCAACAGACCTCCTGTCCAATCAGAGACCGTCAGCTCTTCCACTTTTTTTTTTATTTCCAAAATATACTTTATTCATAAAAATCTGTAAAAAAAATACATTACCAAACAGTTTCAAACAGTACCAAGTCAAAAATTACCAACAGTGCAAAGGAGGTCCGTTTCCTTCAATACAATCATGAGTTGCCTCACAACCCTTCCATTTCATTGTCGTGCCAGATACATTTTTACATTTTACAGCAGACAGATTTTCCCGATACAGTTCGAGGGGTTTCCCATGGATCCAGCCCCTCAGGTCAGCTTGGTGGGGGGACCTTACACAATGGTCTTTTCCCTCAGCACGTAGTCCTGGACCTTGGAATGTGCCAATCTGCAACATTCGGTCGTGGACAACTCTTTGCACTGGCAGACCAGCAAGTTTCGGGCAGACCAAAGGGCGTCTTTCACCGAATTGATAGTCCTCCAGCAGCAGTTGATGTTTGTCTCGGTGTGCATCCCTGGGAACAGCCCGGAGAGCACAGACTCCTGTGTTACAGAGCTGCTTGGGATGAACCTCGACAAAAACCACTGCATCTCTTTCCACACCTGCTTTGCAAAGACACATTTCAGAAGGAGGTGGGCAACCGTCTCTGCCCCACCACAGCCACCGCGGAGGCATTGTGCGGACGGGGTGAGACTTCGGGCGTGCAGGAAGGATCTGACGGCGATGGCTCTTCTCACCACCAGCCAAGCTACATCTTGGTGCTTGTTTGAAAGTTCTGGTGATGAGGCATTCCGCCAAATGACTTTGGCGGTCTGCTCGGGGAACCATCCAACAGGATCCACCGTCTCCTTTTCCCGTAGGGCCTTGAAGACATTCCGTGCAGACCACTGCCTGAAAGGTGTTTTCCCGCAGAAACTGCTCCAGGAAGGATAGGTGGTACGGCACGGTCCAACTGGATGGAGCGTTCCGCGGCAATGTGACCAGGCCCATCCTTCGCAACACTGGGGACAGATAGAACCTCAGCACGTAGTGACACTTGGAGTTTGTGTCCTGGAGGTCTACACACAGCTTGATGCAGCCGCACACGAAGGTGGTCATCAGGATGAGGGCGACGTTGGGTACATTTTTTCCTGCCCTTATCTAGAGGTTTGAACATCGTGTCCCTCCGGACCCGGTCCATTTTGGATCCCCAGATGAAGCGGAAAATGGCTCGGGTGACCGCCACAGCGCAGGAGTGGGGTATGGGCCAGACCTGCGCCAAGTACAGCAATGTGAGCGCCTCGCACCTGATGACCAGGTTCTTACCCACAATGGAGAGAGATTGTTGCCCCCACATTCTCAGCTTGTGTTGTACCTTGGCTACTCGCTCCTCCCAGGTTTTGGTGCACGCCCCGGCCCTTCCGAACCATATCCCCAGCACCTTCAGGTAGTCTGACCTGACGGTGAAGGGGGCAAAGGATCGGTCAGTCCAGTTCCCAAAGAACATGGCCTCGCTCTTGCCGTGGTTAACTTTTGCTCCCGAGGCCAGTTCGAACCGGTCGCAGATGCTCATCAGTCTGCGCATAGACAGCGGATCCAAGCAGAAGACGGCGACGTCATCCATGTACAGGGAGGTTTTAACCTGAGTGCCTCCACTGCCTGGGATTGTCACCCCTCTTATGCTCACATCCTTCCTAATAGACTCAGCAAAGAGTTCAATACAGCAAACAAACAAGACCGGGGTGAGAGGACAGCCCTGTCTGACTCCAGATTGGATCGGGAAACTTTCCGATTCCCACCCATTGATTGAGACTGCGCTACTGATGTTTGTGTAGAGCAGTTTGATCCAATTGCAGATTCCCTCCCCAAACCCCATTTTGGAAAGCATGTCCATCAGGTAGAGCGGTGGCTGCTGCCAGTATTGTACCCACCATAGGCCCAGGATTGTCGAGGGAGCCAGGCCACAGGTGAGTAAAGGCGGGAGGAGTTTCGTGGGGTAGGGGTCGGAGCCAGGGATGGGGGGTGGCTCTCACCGGGCCCCCCTTCCCAATGCTGGGTCCCTTGATCAGATACAAAGAACCTTTGAACAAGGGAGCACCCCCACCCCCAAACCCAGAGCCAGCAAACAACCCGCACAAGTTTGACCTGTTCCCAGCGTGGCGACATGTTAGTGGCGGCAGGATGAGGCCCTTAATTGGGCATTGATTGCAAACTTAAGGGTCTCAATTAGCTGTGGGGCGGAAAGGCTGTCCATGGGCTTTCCCGCCATGGAATTAATTAGGGTGGAAAGTGGGAAGGTGGCGGGGTCCCCCTGCCACCATTCCATCTGATTAAATGCTATCCCCATTTCTAAACACGGCATGGGGGAGAGCATAAAATCTCCCCCACGTTTATACATTACACATTATTCTCCTCGCAAGGTATCTTTGCAGTTAAAAGTCCCAAGCTCCTCCCAGTTGCAAAGATAAAACAAAGATAATTACAGCACAGGAACAGGCCCTTCGGCCCTCCAAGCCTGCGCCGATCCAGATCCTCTCTCTAAACATGTCGCCTATTTTCTAAGCTTCTGTATCTCTTTTCTTCCTGCCCATTCATGTATCTGTCCAGATACATCTTAAAAGACTCCATCGTGCCCGCATCTACCACCTCCGCTGGCAATGCGTTCCAGGTGCCCACCACCCTCTGCGTAAAGAACTTTCCACACATATCCCCCCTAAACTTTTCCCCTTTCACTTTGAACTCGTGTCCTCTAGTAATTGAAACCCCCACTCTGGGAAAAAGCTTCTTGCTATCCACCCTGTCTATACCTCTCATGATTTTGTACACCTCAATCAGGTCCCCCCTCAACCTCCGCCTTTCTAATGAAAATAATCCTAATCTACTCAACCTCTCTTCATAGCTAGCGCGCTCCATACCAGGCAACATCCTGGTGAACCTCCTCTGCACCCTCTCCAAAGCATCCACATCCTTTTGATAATGTGGCGACCAGAACTGTACGCAGTATTCCAAATGTGGCCGAACCAAAGTCCTATACAACTGTAACATGACCTGCCAACTCTTGTACTCAATGCCCCGTCCGATGAAGGAAAGCATGCCGTATGCCTTCTTGACCACTCTATTTACCTGCGTTGCCACCTTCAGGGAACAGTGGACCTGAACACCCAAATCTCTCTGGACATCAATTTTCCCCAGGACTTTTCCATTTACTGTATAGTTCACTCTTGAATTGGATCTTCCAAAATGCATCACCTCGCATTTGCCCTGATTGAACTCCATCTGCCATTTCTCTGCCCAACTCTCCAATCTATCTATATTCTGCTGTATTCTCTGACAGTCCCCTTCACTATCTGCTACTCCACCAATCTTAGTGTCGTCTGCAAATTTGCTAATCAGTCCACCTATACTTTCCTCCAAATCATTAATGTATATCACAAACAACAGTGGTCCCAGCACGGATCCCTGTGGAACACCACTGGTCACACGTCTCCATTTTGAGAAACTCCCTTCTACTGCTACTCTCTGTCTCCTGTTGCCCAGCCAGTTCTTTATCCATCTAGCTAGTACACCTTGGACCCCAAGCGCCTTCACTTTCTCCATCAGCCTGCCATGGGGAACCTTATCAAACGCCTTACTGAAGTCCATGTATATGACATCGACAGCCCTTCCGTCATCAATCAACTTTGTCACTTCCTCAAAGAATTCTATTAAGTTGGTAAGACATGACCTTCCCTGCACAAAACCATGTTGCCTATCACTGATGAGCCCATTTTCTTCCAAATGGGAATAGATCCTATCCCTCAGTATCTTCTCCAGCAGCTTCCCTACCACTGACGTCAGGCTCACCGGTCTATAATTACCTGGATTATCCCTGCTACCCTTCTTAAACAAGGGGACAACATTAGCAATTCTCCAGTCCTCCGGGACCTCACCCGTGTTTAAGGATGCTGCAAAGATATCTGTTAAGGCCCCAGCTATTTCCTCTCTCGCTTCCTTCAGTAACCTGGGATAGATCCCATCCGGACCTGGGGACTTGTCCACCTTAATGCCCTTTAGAATACCCAACACTTCCTCCCTCCTTATGCCGACTTGACCTAGAGTAATCAAACATCTGTTCCTAACCTCAACATCCGTCATGTCCCTCTCCTCGGTGAATACCGATGCAAAGTACTCGTTTAGAATCTCACCTATTTTCTCTGAGTCCAAGCATAACATTCCTCCTTTGTCCTTTAGTGGGCCAATCCTTTCTCTAGTTACCCTCTTTCTCCTTATATATGAATAAAAGTCTTTGGGATTTTCCTTAACCCTGTTTGCTAAAGATATTTCATGACCCCTTTTAGCCCTCTTAATTCCTCGTTTCAGATTGGTCCTACATTCCCGATATTCTTTCAAAGCTTCGTCTTTCATCAGCCGCCTAGACCTTATGTATGCTTCCTTTTTCCTCTTAGCTAGTCTCACAATTTCACCTGTCATCCATGGTTCCCTAATCTTGCCATTTCTATCCCTCATTTTCACAGGAACATGTCTCTCCTGCACGCTAATCAACCTCTCTTTAAAAGCCTCCCACATATCACATGTGGATTTACCTTCAAACAGCTGCTCTCAATCTACATTTCCCAGCTCCTGCCGAATTTTGGTGTAGTTGGCCTTCCCCCAATTTAGCACTCTTCGTTTTGGACCACTCTCGTCTTTGTCCATGAGTATTTTAAAGCTTACGGAATTGTGATCACTATTCCCAAAGTAGTCCCCTACTGAAACTTCAACAACCTGGTCGGGCTCATTCCCCAACACCAGGTCCAGTATGGCCCCTTCCCGAGTTGGACTATTTACATTCTTTCTTTCTTTCTTTTGGGCCTCCTTATCTCGAGAGACAATGGATACGCGCCTGGAGGTGGTCAGTGGTTTGTGAAGCAGCGCCTGGAGTGGCTATAAAGGCCAATTCTGGAGTGACAGGCTCTTCCACAGGTGCTGCAGAGAAATTTGTTTGTTGGGGCTGTTGCACAGTTGGCTCTCCCCTTGCGCCTCTGTCTTTTTTCCTGCCAACTACTAAGTCTATTTACATACTGCTCTAGAAAACCCTCCTGGATGCTCCTTAAAAATTCTGCTCCATCTGGACCTCTAACATTAAGCGAATCCCAGTCAATGTTGGGAAAATTAAAATCTCCTATTACCACCACCCTGTTGCTCCTACATCTTTCCATAATCTGTTTACATATTTGTACCTCTATCTCACGCTCGCTGTTGGGAGGCCTGTAGTACAGCCCCAACATTGTTACCGCACCCTTCCTATTTCTGAGTTCTGTCCATATTGCCTCACTGCTCGAGTCCTCCATAGTGCCCTCCTTCAGCACAGCTGTGATATCCTCTTTGACCAGTAATGCAACTCCTCCACCCCTTTTACCTCCCTCTCTATCCCGCCTGAAGCATCGATATCCTGGGATATTTAGTTGCCAATCATGCCCTTCCCTCAACCAAGTCTCAGTAATAGCAATAACATCATACTCCCAGGTACTAATCCAAGCCCTAAGTTCATCTGCCTTACCAACTACACTTCTTGCATTAAAACAAATGCACCTCAGACCACCAGTCCCTTTATATTCATCATCTGCTCCCTGCCTGCTCTTCCCCTTAGTCACACTGACTTCATTATCTAGTTTCTTACAGGCTTTTGTTACTACCTCCTCACTGTCAACTGACCTCAATTGGTTCCCATCCCCCTGCCACATTAGTTTAAACCCTCCCCAACAGCGTTAGCAAAAGCACCTCCAAGGACATTGGTTCCAGTCCGGCCCAGGTGTAGATGCAATGGGTTGCATCTCTCAGTGTCCATCTCAAAAACTAATGTCCTCTTCGTTCACTTCTCTTGAGCACATTTGACTGGTCTATCCTAGATAAGGCAATCCCTGGTGACCCCATTGGTCTTTTCTCCTCCGCAAACCTCAACTTTTGAATTGGATTCAAGTCTTAGAAGCCTTTTGTTGCATTGGCGATCTGAGAGCAGCTGTTTTTCTCTTTCTCTTTTTTTTTTTACAGCCTACCAAACTTAGGAAAGCCTGTTGAATTTATCCTGAACAAAACGTAAATAGTCATTTGCCTTTTACAATTTTCAGAATCCATAAGTCTGACCATAGCAAAACCACCTGGGCCTTCCTTTGTTTCCAGGTGTCAACAACTGCAACTCGAATCTGCATTATTAGAGCTCCTGGCTCCCGTTTATAATCTGAGAGTCTGGGAGAGCGAAACCCATTGTCCTTTAGGTGTTACAACTTTGCACCCTGCTTTCAAAAGGGTCTTTGATCTGGATTCCTTGTGCTCATGGCAACTAAGATCCCTGGCTTGTCTCCATACAGAATTTGTGTGAGGTCACATGTCCCCTCCGAATCCATTTTACACTGCACTAAAGATCACTGTTTTTAAAACATAACCATATTACAAAGACCAGCGTTGATAACAATGTGTACAGGAATCTTTGGGATTGTCTACTCCAGCAGGTTGTGGATGCTACATCGTTGAGTATATTGAAGTGATAGATGTTAACCTTGCAGAGAATCAACGGATATGGGGAGCGGAGGAGGAAAGAGGAGTTGAGGTAGAAGATCAGCCATGATCGTATTGAATGGTGGAGCAGGCTTGAGGGGGCCGAACTGTCTACTCCCGCTCCTAGTTCTCATGTTCTGACAACACCCAATTCACCCTAACCACTACCCGTCTCACCTCCTCCACTGTGGCTAAATTATCAGACTGCTTGTCAGACATCCAGTATTGGATGAGCAGAAATATCCTCCAATTAAACATTGGGAATATCAAAGCCAATTTCTTTGGTTCCCGCTACAAACTCTGTTTCCGAGCTACCAAAACCATTCTTCTCCATGGCAACTCTTTAATGCTGTTTGCAAAAGTATATTTGACCCCAAGCTGAGTTTTCAATGCCACATCCATGCCATCACCAAGACTGCCTATATCCATCTCCATAACATTGCCCCATTTCAGCTCATCTGCTGCTGAAACCCTCATCCATGCCTTTGTTAACTTGAGACTTGACTATCCCAACACACTCCTGGCTAGCTGCCCACATTCTACCCTCCGTAAATTTGAGGTCGTCCAAAATTCTGCTGCCCTTGGCCTCCAGGTGAAGCAATATCTCAATTTTAAAATTCTTGTCTTTGTTTTCAAGTCCCTCCATGTCCTTGCCGCCCCCTATCTCTGTAATCTCCTCCAGCCCCACAACCCTCCAAGGTATCTGCACCCTTCTAATTCTGGCCTCTTGAACATCCCCATTTTAATTACTCTACCATTGGTGGCCGTGCCTTCAGTTGCCTTGGCCCTAAACTCTGGAATTCCCTCACTAAACCTTTCCTCCTCTCTTTCCTCCTTTAAGACGCTCCTTAAAACCTACCTCTTTGACCAAGCATTTGGTCACCTGTGTGGCTCCATGTCAAATTTTACTTTATAATGCTCCAGTCAAGTGCCTTGCAACGTTTTATTACATTAAAGAGGCTATAAAATACAAGTTGTTGCAGTTGTAGATTGAAAATATTTATATAATGTGTTAAGCCCAGGCATGTCCTATTCACAACTTTAAACATGGACTATATTCAGCACAGCATCTTCCAGAACTGAATTTTCATTTTGTTTTAAATTAACCACAATGGACATTAAAAGTAGATATGGGCTGTTAAGATGGCCATTGAAGGTCAACGGATCTTCAGCCTGTGTATTCAAGAACTGAAACACTGCCTGAAAGGACAAAAGAAAACCTTCCAGACTAAGAGGTGTCATCAACGCCATCCTGAAACCATCAGGAGATATCAGACAAGGGTGGTGCTGTTGTTGTATGGCGTACCGACCTCTACCTTGCAGAAGCTCAACGCCAACTCACAGACACCTCTTCCTACCTCCCTCTGGACCATGACCCCACCACCGAACGTCAAGCCACCGTCCAAAGGACTGTCACTGACCTCATCTCCTCTGGAGATCTTCCCTCTACAGCTTCCAACCTCATAGTCCTGCAACCCCGGACAGCCCGCTTCTACCTCCTTCCCAAAATCCACAAACGGGACTGTCCCGGCAGACCCATTGTGTCAGCCTGCTCCTGCCCAACTGAACTTATTTCTTCCTATCTAGACTCTATCTTTTCTCCGCTGGTCCAGTCTCTTCCCACCTACATCCGTGACTCTTCTGACGCTCTACGTCATTTTGACAATTTCCAGTTTCCTGGTCCCAACCGCCTCCTCTTCACTATGGACGTCCAATCGCTCTACACCTCCATCCCCCACCAGGATGGTTTGAGGGCTCTCCGCTTCTTCCTGGAACAGAGGCCCAACTAGTCCCCATCCACCAACACCCTCCTCCGCCTGGCTGAACTTGTTCTCACATTGAACAACTTCTCCTTCAACTCCATGCATTTCCTTCAAGTAAAAGGTGTCGCTATGGGTACCCGCA
The DNA here is from genome assembly GCF_036365525.1 of Heterodontus francisci. Classification (NCBI taxonomy): domain Eukaryota; kingdom Metazoa; phylum Chordata; class Chondrichthyes; order Heterodontiformes; family Heterodontidae; genus Heterodontus; species Heterodontus francisci. Next base: position 93,501,191 of record NC_090389.1, on the reverse strand, counting down.
TGGGTCCTAGTTATGCCTGTCTTTTTGTGGGATATGTCGAGCATTCTTTGTTCCAGTCCTACTCAGGCCCCCTCCCCCAACTCTTTTTCCGGTACATTGATGACTGTATCGGTGCCGTTTCCTGCTCCCGCCCCGAACTAGAAAACTTTATCAACTTTGCTTCCAATTTCCACCCTTCTCTCACCTTTACATGGTCCATCTCTGACACTTCCCTTCCCTTCCTCGACTTCTCTGTCTCCATCTCTGGGGATAGGTTGTCTACCAATATCCATTATAAGCCCACTGACTCCCACAGCTACCTCGACTACACTTCTTCACACCCTACCTCCTGTAAGGACTCCATTCCATTCTCCCAGTTTCTCCGTCTCCGACGCATCTGCTCTGATGATGCTACCTTCCATGACGGTGCTTCTGATATGACCTCCTTTTTCCTCAACCGAGGATTTCCCCCCACTGTGGTTGACAGGGCCCTCAACCGTGTCCGACCCATTCCCCGCACCTCTACCCTCACCCCTTCCCCTCCCTCCCAGAACCGTGACAGGGTTCCCCTTGTCCTCACTTTTCATCCCACCAGCCTCCATATCCAAAGGATCATCCTCCGCCATTTTCGCCACCTCCAGCGTGATGCCACTACCAGTCGCATCTTCCCCTCCCTTCCCCTGTCAGCATTCCGAAGGGATCGTTCCCTCCGCGACACCCTGGTCCACTCCTCCATTACCCCCACCACCTCGTCCCCGTCCCAGGGCACCTTCCCTTGCAATCGCAGGAGGTGTAATACCTGCCCATTTACCTCCTCTCTCCTCACTATCCCAGGCCCCAAACACTCCTTTCAGGTGAAGCAGCGATTTACTTGTACTTCTTTCAATGTAGTATACTGTATTCGCTGCTCACAGTGTGGTCTCCTCTACATTGGGGAGACCAAGCGCAGACTGGGTGACCGCTTTGCGGAACATCTCCGCTCAGTCCGCAAGCAGGACCCTGAGCTTCCGGTTGCTTGCCATTTCAACACTCCCCCCTGCTCTCATGCTCACATCTCTGTCCTGGGATTGCTGCAGTGTTCCAGTGAACATCAACGCAAGCTCGAGGAACAGCATCTCATATACCGATTAGGCACACTACAGCCTGACGGACTGAACATTGAGTTCAATAATTTCAGAGCATGACAGCCCCCCACTTTACTTTCATTTTTAGTTATTTTTTCTTCCTTTTTTTTTGCATTCCTTTTTACATTTTTTACAATCTTTTTTTGCATTTATTTCATTTCATCTTAGTTTGTTCAGTTTGCTTACCCACTGTTTTTTTCAGGTTGTTTTTCTTCAGGTTTGCACTTGCTGATGTTCAATATTCAGTATATTCACACCTAATCTGTACTAATGCTTTGTCTTTCAACACACCATTAACATATTGTTTGCCTTTGCTCCGTGACCTTTTGGTCAGCTATGTGGCCTGGTCCAATCTGCACCTTCTCCTTTGTTATCTCTTGCCCAACCCCCACCTCACTTGTTTATAATCTGTGACTTTTCTAATATTTGTCAGTTCCGAAGAAGGGTCACTGACCCGAAACGTTAACTCTGCTTCTCTTTCCACAGATGCTGCCAGACCTGCTGAGTGAATCCAGCATTTCTTGTTTTTGTTTGTAGGAGATATTCCTGAATTGAATGGGTTTCTCCTGAAACAAAGAAGGCGATTGTCTTTATTCACCTCAGAATGAATGCCTTATAACAATAAACCAGGATGAGGCTAATCAAACCAGAGCCCCACCATATTTGGAAGAAGGAACTGAGAAGTCACATGGTGGGGCAGTGTAGGCCTGAGGCCTGCAGCTACTACTTTTTGCATCCTGTATGTTTCTGCATTTTACTTCTGTTTTTGCTTTTGCGTTACTTTTTTTTAAAAAAGAACCAATATTGAAACTGTATGGAATTTTTAAAGGTTAATTTGTAGACATTGATTTAAAACTAAGTGTGATTGTGCTCTCATTAAGTCAAGTAATTAATCAATTATGCAATCAATGGCAATCAGTAGGAATATTATCAATTGTGAATTTGTTTTTTCTGACAACTCCTTCATTTTGTTTTCATGCTGGTGAAAGCAGGAGATGCTTGCAGTGATATTTTGTCTAAACTACTGTTTTTCTCTTCTTACTCATTTGTTAAGAAATAAAGGTTGTTTCCCATTGTTTAAACAGGGCACCACACTACTAGGAGTGTACTATAGACCCCAAATAGTGAGAGGGAGATAGAAGAACAAATATATAGGCAAATTTCGGAGTGTAATAATAGGGCAATAATAGTTGGGGAATTCAACTACCCTAATATCAACTGGGATACAAACAGTGTGAAGGGCACAGAGGGCACAAAATTCTTGAACTGCATTCAAGAGAACTTTTTAGCCAGCACGTAACAACCCCAATGAAAGGGGGCGCAAGTCTCGATTTAGCCTTAGGAAATGAAGCTCGGCAAGTGGATGAAGTAGCAGTGGGTGACCATTTTGGAGATAGTGACCATAATACAGTTAGATTTAGAACAAAGAACAAAGAACAAAGAAAATTACAGCACAGGAACAGGCCCTTCGGCCCTCCAAGCCTGCGCCGATCCAGATCCTCTAGCTAAACATGTCGCCTATTTTCTAAGGGTCTGTATCTCTTTGCTTCCTGCCCATTCATGTATCTGTCTAGATACATCTTAAAAGATGCTATCGTGCCCGCGTCTACCACCTCCGCTGGCAACGCATTCCAGGCACCCACCACCCTCTGCGTAAAGAACTTTCCACGCATATCCCCCCTAAACTTTTCCCCTCTCACTTTGAACTCGTGACCCCGAGTAATTGAACCCCCCACTCTGGGAAAAAGCTTCTTGCTATCCACCCTGTCTATACCTCTCATGATTTTGTACACCTCAATCAGGTCCCCCCTCAACTATGGAAAAGGACAAAGATAGAACAGGAGTAAAGGTTCTAAATTGGGGAAAGGCAAATTTTACAAAGCTGAGAGGTGATTTGGTGAAAGTGGACTGGACACAGCTACTTGAAGGAAAATCAGTGGGAGGCATTCAAAAGCGAGATTCTGCAGGCACAGTGTAGACATGTCCCCACAAAGAAAAAGGGTGGTACTGCCAAATCTAGAGCCCCCCCCACCGGTTATCCAGAAGCATACAGAGTACGATAAAGCAAAAAAAGAAAGCTTATGACCGTCACAAAAAACTTAGCACTTTAGAAAGCCTAGAGGAGTATAGAAAGTGCAGGGGTGAAGTAAAAAAGGAAATTAGGAAAGCAAAGAGAGGACATGAAAAGATATTGGCAGGTAAAATCAAGGAAAACCCAAAGATGTTTTATCAGTATATTAAGAGCAAGAGGATAACTAAGGAAAGGATAGGGCCTATCAGAGATGTACAAGGGAACTTATGCACAGATGCAGAAGATGTGGGCAGGGTTCTTAAAGAGTACTTTGTCTCTGTCTTCATAAAGGAGAGGGATGACGCAGACGTTGTAGCTAGAGGAATGTGAAATATTAGATACGATAAGCATAATGAGAGAGGAAGTACTAGAGGATCTCACAGCTTTGAAAGTGGATAAATCACCAGGGCCGGATGGATTGTATCCCAGGCTGTTAATGGAGGCCAGGGAGGAAATAGCGGATGCTCTGGGATCATTTTCAAATCCTCACTAGACACAGGAGAGGTACCAGAGGATTGGAGGCCTGCAAATGTTGCTCCATTGCTCAAAAAGGGTGCGAGGGATAGGCCAAATAATTATAGGCGGTCAGTCTGACCTCGTTGGAGGGCAAATTATCATTAATTCTGAGAGACAGGATAAACCGTCACTTAGAAAGGCATGGATTAATCAGGGACAATCAGAATGGATTTGTTAAGGGAAGGTCGTCACTTAAAAACAATTGAATATTTTGAGGAAGTAACAAGGAGGACTGATGAAGGTAGTGCAGTGGATGTTGTTTACATGGATTTTAGTAAGGCATCTGACAAAGTCCCACATGACAGACTGGTCAGAAAAGTAAAAGCCCATGGGAGACAGAGGAATGTGGCGAGTTGGATCCAAAATTAGTTAAGTGACAGGAAATAAACGGTAATGGTCGACAGATGTTTTTGCGAATGGAAAGCAGTTTCCAGTAGCGTTCCACAGGGCTCAGTGTTGGGTCCCTTGCTGTTGATAGTGAAGAGGATAGCTGTAGACTCCAGAATTATATCAATGGTTTGGCTGAGTGGGTGAAAAAGTGACCAATGGAATTCAATCCAGAGAAGTGTGAGGTAATGCATTTGGGGAGGGCAAACAAAGCAAGGGAATATGAAGAAAGAGAATTGAAGCAGCTTGAGTAACTAGGGGGCAACAAAATAACCCCAGTGAAAGCATGGCCAATATGGAGGAGCAGAATTCAGGGCTGGGTACAAGATTGCTAAAACTTGCTCAATTAATTCCAAAATTCAATGAGGAAGATGTGGAAGCATTTATCGTGTCTTTTGAGAAACTGGCAAGGCAGCTAAAATGGTCAGCTGAGACCTGGTCTCTTTTAATACAAAGCAAACTAACTGGAAAAGCACAAAAGGTTTATTCCCTGTTGCCAGATGAGAGTTCATCAAATTATGAACTGACAAAAAAATGCTATCCTCGGGGCATATGAATTAGTACCCGAAGCCTATCGCCAAAAGTTTAGAACCCTCAAAAAGCAAGCTAATCAAACATATCTGGAGTTTGAAAGAAGTAAGCAGCTGGCTTTTGATTAGTGGCTGAGGGCTTTAAAAATACAGCTCAGCTATGAGACTCTCAGAGAAGTAATCCTGTCAGAGGAATTTAAAAACTCTCGCCCATTCTCAATAAAAACCCATGTAGAGGAGCAGCGGGTTCAGGGAGCCTGGCAAGCGGCCATTCTGGCCAATGAGTTTGCTTTAATTTGTAAGTCGGTTTCACAGGGGTGAACCTTTCCTGATTACCCTCACAAATCCGAAAAGGAACAAAGGGTGGGAAGGTGATATCCGGCCAGGTAGTCCTGAAACAGAAAGGAAAGCAGGAGACATAGGGGGCCCTCCTCCAGCCAAAAAGGAAGGTGCTGTGAGCAAGAGTGACACCTGGAGACCTGTGTGCTTCCATTGTAATAAGGCAGGGCATTTAAAAGCTGACTGCCAGAAACTAAAGGGGAAACCAGTAGAGTAAATCAGGGCACACCCGCTCAGTGAAGACAAGGCCCTGATGGAAAACACAGAACAAGCTGTGGCTTTAACTGCAGTAAGAGTGAGACCCAGGAAGCTTACTATGGCCAGTGCAGGAAAAGTTAATAGGATTCCTGAAGGTTATCAGGGTTTTGTATTTGAAGGGAAAGTAACCCCATATCCTTTACGTGGGGCAAGCATAGTAATTCTCAGGGACACAGGGCCAGCAGACCCCTTTTACTGGGAAAAGGCTTGACCAGAGTACCAGAGAACTGGAAGACAGCGAATGTGGTACCATTATTCAAGAAGGGTAGTAGGGATAAACCAGGTAATTACAGGCCAGTAAGTCTAACATCAGTGGTTGGGAAAATATTGGAAAAAATTCTGAGGGACAGGATTAATCTCCACTTGGAGAGGCAGGGATTAATCAGGGATAATCAGCATGGCGTCGTCAGGGGGAAATTGTGTCTAACTAACTTGATTGAATTTTTCGTGGAGGTGACTGGATGTGTTGATGATGTAGTATACATGGATTTCAGTAAGGCTTTTGATAAGGTCCCGGGTGGGAGATTGGTTAAGAAGGTAAAAGCCCATGGGATCCAGGGCAATTTGGCAAATTGGATCCAAAATTGGCTTAGTGGCAGGAGGCAGAGGGTGATGGTCAAGGGTTGTTTTTGCGAGTGGAAGCCTGTGACCAGTGGTGTACCACAGGGATCGGTGCTGGGACCCTTGCTGTTTGTAGTGTACATTAATGATTTAGATGTGAATATAGGAGGTATGATCAGTAAGTTCGCAGATGACACGAAAATTGGTGGTGTTGTAAATAGTGAGGAGGAAATCCTTAGATTACAGGGAGATATAGATGGGCTGGTAAGATGGGCAGAGCAGTGGCAAATTGAATTTAATCCTGAAAAGTGTGAGGTAATGCATTTTGGGAGGACTAACAAGGCAAGGGAATATACAATGGATGGTAGGACCCCAAGAAGTACAGAAAGTCAGAGGGACCTTGGTGTACTTGTCCATAGATCACTGAAGGCAGCAGCACAGGTAGATGAGGTGGTTCGGAAGGCATATGGGATACTTGCCTTTATTAGCTGAGGCATAGAATATAAGAGCAGGGAGGTTATGATGGAGCTGTATAAAACGCTAGTTAGGCTACAGCTGGAGTACTGTGTACAGTTCTGGTCACCACACTATAGGAAGGATGTGATTGCAATGGAGAAGGTGCAGAGGAGATTCACCAGGATGTTGCCTGGGCTGGAGCATTTCAGCTATGAAGAGAGACTGAAAAGGCTAGGGTTGTTTTCCTTGGAGCAGAGAAGGCTGAGGGGGGACATGATTGAGGTGTACAAGATTATGAGGGGCATTGATAGGTTAGATAGGAGGAAACTTTTTCCCTCAGCGGAGGGATCAAGAACCAGAGGGCATAGATTTAGGGTAAGGGCAGGAGGTTTAGGGGAGATTTGAGGAAACATTTTTTCACCCAGAGGGTGGTTGGAATCTGGAATACACTGCCTGAAGAGTTGGTGGAGGCAGGAACCATCACAACATTTAAGAAGTATTTATATGAGCACTTGAAACGCCATAGCATACAGGGCTATGGGCCAAGTGCTGGAATATGGGATTAGAATAGTTGGGTGCTGTATGGCCGGCACAGACACAATGGGCCGAAGGGCCTGTTTCTGTGCTGTATAACTCTATGACTAACACTTGAATGGTGGTGAATTGTATTGGAGGGCAGTGTATGCCTGTACCTGTATACTGGGTGCACCTGGAGTGCTACCTAGTTTCAGGACCAGTGACTGTCGGGATTGCCTCTAGTTTGCCTGTGGATGGGGTTGACCGCTTCTAGGTAATGATCTGGCGGGGATGAAGGTGGTAGCCCCCCCAGTACTGAAAGAAAGACCGGAGGAGGTCAGAGAGACAGGGCAGTGGCAGGAACAAAGAACAAAGAACAGTACAGCACAGGAACAGGCCATTCGGCCCTCCAAGCCTGCGCCGATCTTGATGCCTGCCGAAACTAACACCTTCTGCACTTCCGGGGCCCATATCCCTCTATTCCCTTCCTATTCATATATTTGTCAAGATGTCTCTTAAACGTCGCTATCGTATATGCTTCCACCACCTCCCCTGGCAGCAAGTTCCAGGCACTCACGACCCTCTGTGTAAAAAACATGCCTCGCAGATCCCCTCTAAACTTTGCCCCTCGCACCTTAAACCTATGTCCCCTAGTAATTGACTCTTCCACCCTGGGAAAAAGCTTCTGACTATCCACTCTGTCCATGCTGCTCATAACTTTGTAAACCTCTATCATGTCGCCCCTCCACCTCCGTCGTTCCAGTGAAAACAATCCGAGTTTTTCCAACCTCTCCTCATAGCTAATGCCCTCCAGACCAGGCAACATCCTGGTAAACCTCCTCTGTACTCTCTCCAAAGCCTCCACGTCCTTCTGGTAGTGTGGCGACCAGAATTGCATGCAATATTCTAAGTGTGGCCTAACTAAGGTTCTGTACAGCTGCAGCATGACTTGCCAATTTTTATACTCTACGCCCCGACCGATGAAGGCAAGCATGCCGTATGCCTTCTTGACTACCTTATCCACCTGCGTTGCCACTTTGTGACCTGTGGACCTGTACGCCCAGATCTCTCTGCCTGTCAATACTCCTAAGGGTTCTGCCATTTACTGTATACCTCCCACCTGCATTAGACCTTCCAAAATGCATTACCTCACATTTGTCCGGATTAAACTCCATCTGCCATTTCTCCGCCCAAGTCTCCAACCGATCTATATCCTGCTGTATCCTCTGACAATCCTCATCACTCTCCGCAACTCCACCAACCTTTGTGTCGTCCGCAAACTTACTAATCAGACCAGCTACATTTTCCTCCAAATCATTTATATATACTACAAACAGCAAAGGTCCCAGCACTGATCCCTGCGGAACACCACTAGTCACATCCCTCCATTCAGAAAAACACCCATCCACTGTTACCCTCTGTCTTCTGTGACTGAGCCAGTTCTGTATCCATCTTGCCAGCTCACCTCTGATCCCGTGTGACTTCACGGGAGACGGACCCCTGCAGAGTCTCTGAATGTGTAGTGGGTCAGGCCATGATCAAACCAGCTCCCCCAGAGAAGACTGCATTGGCACTGCAGGCAAATGACCATGAGGTCTGTCTGTTCAAAACTTTCTTTGGAAAGTTAGGAGACCTAGGGAATGAATTAAATGGATTTTCCCTCGCTGAGGCTCGGCGAGCAGACCCAGTATTGCGAGAGTTAGAACAGGCTGCCCAGTCTGAAAGTGAAGCAGAGGCAGTCCCTGATTGCTACTATTTAAAGAATGAGGTACTGATGAGAAAGTGGAGTTCTCCTCACAGACCTGACAGCAAGGAGTGGACAGTAGTTCACCAGTTAGTGGTGCCACAGAGGTACCGGAGAAAAATATTAATAAGGACCCAAGAGACTACAGTGGCTGTACATGCTGGTATACGAAAGACCAAAGCCCGCATAAGACAGCAGTTTGACTGGCCAAAACTCCACAAAGATGTGGTGTAATACTGCAGGAGTTGCCACATGTGCCAGGTTGAGGGGAAACCACAACCTACAGTGAAACCTGCACCCCTAAGTCCTGTACTGGTGTTAGGAGGACCTTCCAGCAGAGGGCTGGTGAACTGTAAGGGATCCCTGCAGAGAACAAAAGGGGACAGGCAGGCACAAGGCTGGCAAAATTTTAGAATGGGAAGGGGAAAAAATGACCAAGAGGGCAGGTTAAAGGAAGTCCGGGAGGAATCCCAGATGAAAACCCCTACCATCCGGTCAACCAACCCCGAAAAATGCGAAAAGTTAGACCCACATCCTCCTGTGTAAATGCAGACTCTAGAAGCACCCCACCAGAGTTCCTAACAGCATTTACAGGAACCTGCAGAGACAAAGAGAGACCTCTGTGGGGCAGAGAAACCGTGAGGGTGATGCCTCACCTGATCGACGTGCCACAGGAGACTGCAGCCAAGTCTGCACAAATACCTACAGGTAGGTGTGTTCCAGAGAACAAAGGGGAGAGTAACAAAGACTCCTCCCCCCACAGTCAGAGGAAAAGGGAACCACTCATCCCCCTGACGTCAAAATCCTTTGCATGACAGAGTTCAGGATAGACCCGCCCCCTACTAACTCTCCTGAGAAAAAGAGAGAAAATTAAAGCAGCCCTGGCACGCAGAACAGACCATTTTTAATAAGCTTTAAGATTAGTGAATGAATGGAAGTGAATGAGAGAAATGCATGGTTTTCTTTCTATATCTTATATTTCTCTCAAACTTTGTAATGAAATATGCCAATTTTCTACGAATTGCATTTTATTCCCCTGGGTGCGGAGGTGTCAGTCAAACCCCCACCTGCCAAGACTGAAGCACATATGATTTTGCAACATGAACATTAAAACTTAAAATTGCAAGCCCCTGACTGGAAAGACATTTGAATAGCAACAGACAGTGATGGAACAATGGGGACCCAGTCATTGCTTCCCCAATACACAGAAGTAGTTTTCAGACCAGTTTTGGTCACATGACTGGGAGTTTTTGAATTTGAACTTCCAACAGAGGATTTGAACTGAGAACACCATGTGCTCCTGGAACTGAAACAAAACACCTCTCCTGTCTGCCTGCTCCCATCTCCTTCCCTCGAAACTGAATCTGGTGAAAACATGTGAACCTCAAAGAGAGAAAAGTCTCCTACGTAAACTAGGTTTAAGCAGAATACTGCGCCCCAACGAAACAGCAAGAATTACCTACAAAAGGACTATACCGTGATTTCGAAGCACAGTAAACAAGAAACTCTTCTGATATTGCCTCAAACACCTCTCTATGATATTTTCCTCTTCTCTTTTCTGTCCCTATCTGCATGTGTATATCGCGCGCGCATGCTAGCTTGGGTGCGTTGTATATCCGTAGGTGTTAATAGTGTTAGAATTTAAGTTGAAGGCTTAATAAATTTCACATTTCTTCCTTAAACCTGAGAAAGCCTGTATGTGCTGCTTTCTTTGTCTTATAATTGGAAAGCTGTGAACAAGGATTCACAAAGTGGTAGCTCAAAACACAGTGTGTTTAAAAATAAAACCGTTACAATAAGACTAGCTGAAGATAGTAACAGACCCCTAGATACCTTTCTCACCTGGTCGTAACACTGTTCTTTCAGCAAGCAGAGAAATACTGCTAACTGCTATGTTTGAATCACTGAGTGACAGTCATGTGACAAACCCCTCCCCATCTGTGGTTTTAAGCTGGTGTTTTCTCTGCAGCAGAGGAAAAGCAACTGGACTCTGACTCGTGCAGACCCTAAGTGGGGGTCCCCCTCTCTCTCTCCATTCCAGCTTGTTGACTCACCACATTTCATACTCCTGCTACAATCAGAAACCCTGTTGGAGGAAATCTTCCGCATCAATGTCTCCAAGAGACCCACCAAATCAGTCATCTACCTCTTCAAACCAAAAACCTCAGGACTACCAAATTCATCTAGAAGCCAGCCGAATCACCAAATTCCACAGAGTGTATACTTTTTTTATGGACTCTAACTCAACCAATCTACCTTTCCCCACACTGTAACCTATTTGTGTGTGTGTAAACCTCTAGTGTGTGTCTGTGTATGTGCGCCTGCGTGTGTGTGAAAGTTGGCATGTTGTTCATTATTTTAATAGTTCAATTTAGATACAATAAAAGTTAACCTCTTCCTTTGATAACTCAAGAAAACCAGTTCGATTGGTTCTCGTTATGATCATAGCAAGCAAGTAATAAAACACCTACTGAATTGTCCAGCACATCCACTTTAAGAAAGAATTAAACCTGTTGTGTCAAACAAGGAGAGGGAAAAGAGGGAAGCTCTCTTGGAACAACGCATTTAAATCCACCAAGGTCGAAATGTATTGGCTTAAATGTGATGAAAATGTGTGATATAAATTGTGCAATCACCCTCAGGTAGATGGCTCACAGTCCAATTCCACAGCCAATCTGATGAGTAATTGCTGCCTAAAAATGTTGCAATGTAAACCTGACCCCGCACCCCCCGCCCCCCCCCCAACTGCACAACGTAACCCTGCGTCCCCTCAACTGCACAACGTAACCCTCTACACTGATGACGCTGTGCTAGTCACTCACACAGAAATTCAGCTACAAAGACTCATGGACTGCCTCTCTCAAGCCTGTAACTTGTTCTCCTCAACTATAAGCGTCAAGAAAACCGTGGTCCTGGGACAAGATGTTGCATCTCTGCCCCTGATCACACTAAACACCACCCCACTGGAAGTGGTTAGCAAATTCTGCTACCTTGGGTCCACGGTGACAGACCATCTGTCCCTTGATGCAGAGCTCGATACACGCAAAGGGAAATCAGCTACCACCTTTGGCCGACTCGCGAAACATGCATGGGATAACACCAAGCTGACCCTTAGGACCAAGCTGATGGTTTATAAGGCCTGCGTTCCCAGCACCTTGCTGTATGGCTGTGAAACATGGGTGACCAGGAAAAGCAGCTCAATAATTTCCATCTTCACTGTCTGCTACGCATGCTGGGTATATCCTAGCAGGACAAAATCACAAATGCAGCAGTGCTCTCAAAGGCAGCGCTCCCAAGTGTGTTGGCACTAATCAAACAGAGACGGCTTCGATGAATCGGACACGTCTGCAGGATGGAAGACAGTCGCATACCCAAGGACCTTCTGTATGGTGAGGTAGCCGGGGCAGACGACCAGTGGGGCGCCCAAAGCTCCACTTCAAGGATGCTTGTGTGGCATGAAGGTCCTAAATGTCGATTATCGCACCTGGGAGTCACTAGCTGGCAAAAGAGGGAAATGGCGACATATCCCGTGGACTGGTGTGCACTACCATGATGACCAGTGTTCAGAAGAGTGGGAAAAAATAAAGTCAGCTATACTAGACACCTGCGTCCAGACCATTAGATTCGAGCATCATTGTCATCAGGACCAGTTCCACGAAAACGATGATGAAATATGTGACCTCCTGGAACACAATCAAGCAGCCTTCATTGCCTGGCAGAACAATCCAAGGTCACATGTCAAGAAGGCAGCATTCCAACAGTACAAGGCTGACACCTAACGACAAATCCAGAAGATAAGGGACAAGTGGTGTGAAGAGAAAGTGAAAAGAACAAAGAACAAAGATAATTACAGCACAGGAACAGGCCCTTCGGCCCTCCAAGCCTGCGCCGATCCAGATCCTCTCTCTAAACATGTCGCCTATTTTCTAAGGTTCTGTATCTCTTTTCTTCCTGCCCATTCATGTATCTGTCTAGATACATCTTAAAAGACTCCATCGTGCCCGCATCTACCACCTCCGCTGGCAATGCGTTCCAGGTGCCCACCACCCTCTGCGTAAAGAACTTTCCACGCATATCCCCCCTAAACTTTTCCCCTTTCACTTTGAACTCGTGTCCTCTAGTAATTGAAACCCCCACTCTGGGAAAAAGCCTCTTGCTATCCACCCTGTCTATACCTCTCATGATTTTGTACACCTCAATCAGGTCCCCCCTCAACCTCTGTCTTTCTAATGAAAATAATCCTAATCTACTCAACCTCTCTTCATAGCTAGCGCCCTCCATACCAGGCAACATCCTGGTGAACCTCCTCTGCACCCTCTCCAAAGCATCCACATCCTTTTGATAATGTGGCGACCAGAACTGTACGCAGTATTCCAAATGTGGCCGAACCAAAGTCCTATACAACTGTAACATGACCTGCCAACTCTTGTACTCAATGCCCCGTCCGATGAAGGAAAGCATGCCGTATGCCTTCTTGACCACTCTATTTACCTGCGTTGCCACCTTCAGGGAACAGTGGACCTGAACACCCAAATCTCTCTGGACATCAATTTTCCCCAGGACTTTTCCATTTACTGTATAGTTCACTCTTGAATTGGATCTTCCAAAATGCATCACCTCGCATTTGCCCTGATTGAACTCCATCTGCCATTTCTCTGCCCAACTCTCCAATCTATCTATATTCTGCTGTATTCTCTGACAGTCCCCTTCACTATCTGCTATTCCACCAATCTTAGTGTCGTCTGCAAACTTGCTAATCAGTCCACCTATACTTTCCTCCAAATCATTAATGTATATCACAAACAACAGTGGTCCCAGCACGGATCCCTGTGGAACACCACTGGTCACACGTCTCCATTTTGAGAAACTCCCTTCTACTGCTACTCTCTGTCTCCTGTTGCCCAGCCAGTTCTTTATCCATCTAGCTAGTACACCTTGGACCCCAAGCGCCTTCACTTTCTCCATCAGCCTGCCATGGGGAACCTTATCAAACGCCTTACTGAAGTCCATGTATATGACATCGACAGCCCTTCCCTCATCAATCAACTTTGTCACTTCCTCCAAGAATTCTATTAAGTTGGTAAGACATGACCTTCCCTGCACAAAACCATGTTGCCTATCACTGATGAGCCCATTTTCTTCCAAATGGGAATAGATCCTATCCCTCAGTATCTTCTCCAGCAGCTTCCCTACCACTGACGTCAGGCTCACCGGTCTATAATTACCTGGATTATCCCTGCTACCCTTCTTAAACAAGGGGACAACATTAGCAATTCTCCAGTCCTCCGGGACCTCACCCGTGTTTAAGGATGCTGCAAAGATATCTGTTAAGGCCCCAGCTATTTCCTCTCTCGCTTCCTTCAGTAACCTGGGATAGATCCCATCCGGACCTGGGGACTTGTCCACCTTAATGCCCTTTAGAATACCCAACACTTCCTCCCTCCTTATGCCGACTTGACCTAGAGTAATCAAACATCTGTTCCTAACCTCAACATCCGTCATGTCCCTCTCCTCGGTGAATACCGATGCAAAGTACTCGTTTAGAATCTCACCCATTTTCTCTGAGTCCAAGCATAACATTCCTCCTTTGTCCTTTAGTGGGCCAATCCTTTCTCTAGTTACCCTCTTTCTCCTTATATATGAATAAAAGGCTTTGGGATTTTCCTTAACCCTGTTTGCTAAAGATATTTCATGACCCCTTTTAGCCCTCTTAATTCCTCGTTTCAGATTGGTCCTACATTCCCGATATTCTTTCAAAGCTTCGTCTTTCATCAGCCGCCTAGACCTTATGTATGCTTCCTTTTTCCTCTTAGCTAGTCTCACAATTTCACCTGTCATCCATGGTTCCCTAATCTTGCCATTTCTATCCCTCATTTTCACAGGAACATGTCTCTCCTGCACGCTAATCAACCTCTCTTTAAAAGCCTCCCACATATCACATGTGGATTTACCTTCAAACAGCTGCTCTCAATCTACATTTCCCAGCTCCTGCCGGATTTTGGTATAGTTGGCCTTCCCCCAATTTAGCACTCTTCCTTTAGGACCACTCTCGTCTTTGTCCATGAGTATTTTAAAGCTTACGGAATTGTGATCACTATTCCCAAAGTAGTCCCCTACTGAAACTTCAACAACCTGGCCGGGCTCATTCCCCAACACCAGGTCCAGTATGGCCCCTTCCCGAGTTGGACTATTTACATACTGCTTTAGAAAACCCTCCTGGATGCTCCTGACAAATTCTGCTCCATCTAGACCTCTAACACTAAGCGAATCCCAGTCAATGTTGGGAAAATTAAAATCTCCTATCACCACCACCCTGTTGCTCCTACATCTTTCCATAATCTGTTTACATATTTGTACCTCTATCTCACGCTCGCTGCTGGGAGGCCTGTAGTACAGCCCCAACATTGTTACCGCACCCTTCCTATTTCTGAGTTCTGTCCATATTGCCTCACTGCTCGCGTCCTCCATAGTGCCCTCCTTCAGCACAGCTGTGATATCCTCTTTGACCAGTAATGCAACTCCTCCACCCCTTTTACCTCCCTCTCTATCCCGCCTGAAGCATCGATATCCTGGGATATTTAGTTGCCAATCATGCCCTTCCCTCAACCAAGTCTCAGTAATAGCAATGACATCATACTCCCAGGTACTAATCCAAGCCCTAAGTTCATCTGCCTTACCAACTACACTTCTTGCATTAAAACAAATGCACCTCAGACCACCAGTCCCTTTATATTCATCATCTGCTCCCTGCCTACTCTTCCCCTTAGTCACGCTGACTTCATTATCTAGTTCCCTACAGGCTTTAGTTACTACCTCCTTACTGTCCACTGACCTCCTCATTTGGTTCCCATCCCCCTGCCACATTAGTTTAAACCCTCCCCAACAGCGTTAGCAAAAGCACCTCCAACAATAGAATCCAAGAATCCAACAATATGCCGACCATCATGACATGTGAAGCTTTTTTGAAGCCACCAGGGCCATCTACAGACCAAGGTCAAATGGACAAAATCCCCTTCACTCCCAGGACAGTGTTTCTTTTCTTAAGGATGATAATGCCATCCTTCAACACTGGAAAGAACATTTTCAACAACTCCTCAACCGTGAATCCACAGTGGCAGCTGACTCTCTCCAGGCTATCCCCTAGTATCCTGTGGTAAAATCCATAGGTGAACCATCATCAATGGCAGAGCTGCAACAAGCATTCAAACGGATGAAAAGCAACAAAGTCTGCAGCCCCGATGGTAGTCCAGCTGTGGTCCTCAAAGTCGGTGGGCTTCTGCTCACTTCAAGACTCCATGCACTCATCCTATGGATTTGGGAGGAAAAAGAACTCCCCCTCCCCTCCACCTTCAGGAATCGTCAAGAAGGGAGATAAATCATAGTGAAAACTACAGAGCACGCATTCTCCTGAATCACCTACTTCCTGTGGCTGAGGAAATCCTCCCAGAGACACGGGGCTGGATTTTGTGCTGGAAGCGGGGCTCCCGGTGCCAGACTGAAAAGGCAGGGAGAACCCTGCCTCTGCCTTTTTTATCCACTCCGGAGCAATCTTCCAGTCTTTTTGTGTCAAAGTTTTAGGAGGCAGCACCACTGGGAGCAGTGCCCGCTGCTGGCACTGCAGAGACCCAAGACCCAGGCCCAGTGCTGGAACCCCAGACCAGAGGCAGGCAAGGTGGGGTCACCGGGGCCAGTCCGGAAGACCCCAGCAAGGGGGAGTGGGATGGTGGTCGTTCAGCCCAAGGAGAGGGGGGTCCTCCGTGGGCCACAACTATACAAATGATTGGTTAGGCCACAACTTGAGTACTGTGTGCAGTTCTGGTCACCTCATTACAGAAAGAATGTAATTGCACTAGAGAGGGTACAGAGGAGATTTACGAGGATGTTGCCAGGACTGAAAAAATGCAGCAGTGAGGAAAGATTGGATAGGCTGGGGTTGATCTCCTTGGAATCAGAGAAGACTGAGGGGAGATCTGATTGAAATGTACAGCATTTTGAAGGGCCTGGATAGAGTGGAGGTGAAGGGTCTATTCACCTTAGCAGAGAGGTCAGTGACGAGGGGGCAGAAACTTAAAGTGATTGGTAGAAAAATTAGAGGGGAGATGAGGAAAAACATTTTCACACAGAGGGTGGTGGGGGTCTGGAACTCACTGCCTGAAAGGGTAGTTGAGGCAGAAACCCTCAACTCATTCAAAAGGAGTCTGGATATGCACCTCAAGTGCTGTAATCTGCAGGGCTACGGACCAAATGCTGGAAGGTGGGATTAGAATGGGTGGATCGTTTTTCGGCCGGCACAGACACAATGGGCCAAGTGGCCTCTTTCTGTGCCTTAAACTTAATGATTCTATGCCTGCAGGGAGGGCACCTCATTTTACAAGGCACCCTGCCCGTGAGGCAGAGGCCTCCCTGCCGCTGGTAAGATGCAGCGGCAGCAGGAAGAGACCCTTAATAAGTCACAATTTGTCTCTGGGCAGGAAGGCCATCGTCAGTCTATCCTGGGAAGATTGCTGGGCGCTGGGGAGGTAACAGACCCTCCGCCACCCATTATGATTGTACACTCCCACCTCTGATCCTGTCTCAGGGGGGATGGGCCCGTAAAATCCAGCCCACAGTGTGGCTTTAGACCTTCCCGAGGAACCTCCGATATGGTCTTTGTTGCCCAACAAACCCAGAGAAATGCCGAGAACACCAGGATCTCGTCATTGCCTTCATCGACCAGACCAAAGCATTTCACTCAATAAATCACGAGGTTCTGTGGAATGTGCTCCAAAGATTTGGATGTCCAAGAATCATCATCATAGTCCTGTAATTGCTCCATGATGATCTGACTGCAACTGTCTTGAGTGGGAGATCTGAAACAGACACCTTCAAAATCCGGACCGGTGCCAAGTAAGGCTGTGTGATCACCCCTGTACTATTTACAATCTACCTCACAGTGGCTATTCACCTCGTGAAAGATCAGCTGCCCTCTGGTGTGCGTATTAAATACCGCCTAGATGGAAAACTCTTTAACCTCAGTTGCCTTCGTGCCAAAACCATAGACATACATGATCTACAGTTTGCGGATGATTGCATAGTCGTCGCCCACTCTGCACCAGATTTGCAAGCTGCTCTTGATCTCTTCAATTTTGCATACAAGAGACTTGGCCTGCCCTTGGGCGTTGCCAAAACAAAATTCATATAAACCCACACCTGTCAGCCAAATATTCCACCTCCCATATACGCTGAAGGAGACTTTGAAATATGTTCAGTACTTCCCATAACTTGACAGCCACCCCTCTTAAAAGACCACCATTGTCGAGGAGATCCAACACCCGATCAGCTGCTCCAACTCAGCCTTCTGCAAACTATGGCAGCGAGTGTTTGACAGCAAAGCCCTCCGCAAATCAACAAAAGACCTAGTGTACAGAGTAGTTGTTGTCACCACACTCCTGTACTGCAGTGAGACCTGTACTGTGTATCAGCGATACAAAAGCGCCAGAGAAATTCCATCAGCAATGCCTCTGCCCCATCCTCCGGATTCAATGGGAGGACCGTCGAACAAACGCTAGTGTCCTCCTTGAAACCAGATCCACAAGCATTCAGGCAAAACT
The DNA here is from genome assembly GCF_036365525.1 of Heterodontus francisci. Classification (NCBI taxonomy): domain Eukaryota; kingdom Metazoa; phylum Chordata; class Chondrichthyes; order Heterodontiformes; family Heterodontidae; genus Heterodontus; species Heterodontus francisci. The sequence continues at coordinate 93,483,120 of NC_090389.1, read as the reverse complement.
TCTGCAACACCAACTTCGATGAACTGAACACTGTGTCTGGATGGCCGAAAACCACCCCCCTGCCAGGTCCTGTTTTCTCAACTCTCAAATGGCCAGCGTTCCAGGGGAGAACAAAGAAAACGCTTCAAAGACACTCTGAAGCTCTCTTTGAAGCGCGGCAGCATTGACATTGATGACTGGGAGGAGCTTGTTACCAATCGTTCAAATGACAACAAAATGTCCGTCAAGCTGCATCCTGTTTTGAGTCCAAATGCCTGAATGATGAGGCAGAGCGGCGGCAGAGATAGAAAGAAAAGGATGCAAATCCTGCACTCCGGATCCCACTATCATGTGCAGCACTTGTGTGCAACGAATCCCTGCCCTACCCCAAACTGTGCAACGTAAGCCTGTCTCCCAAACTGTGCAACATAACCCTGTCTCCCAAACTGTGCAACGTAACCCTGTCTCCCAAACTGTGCAACATAACCCTGTCTCCCAAACTGTGCAACGTAACCCTGTCTCCCAAACTGTGCAACATAACCCTGTCTCCCAAACTGTGCAACGTAACCCTGTCTCCCAAACTGTGCAACGTAACCCTGTCTCCCAAACTGTGCAACGTAACCCTGTCTCCCAAACTGTGCAACGTAACCCTGTCTCCCAAACTGTGCAACGTAACCCCGCCCCCAAACTGTGCAACGTAACCCTGCCTCCCAAACTGTGCAACGTAACCCTGCCTCCCAAACTGTGCAACGCAACCCTGCCCCTTCCCAACTGTGCAACGTAACCCTGCCTCCCAAACTGTGCAACGCAACCCTGCCCCCCAAACTGTGCAACGCAACCCTGCCCCTTCCCAACTGTGCAACGTAACCCTGTCCCCCAAACTGTGCAACGAAACCCTGCCCCACCCCAACTGTGCAACGTAACCCTACCCCACCTGTGCAACGTAACCCTGTCCCCCAAATTGTGCAACGTAACCCTGCCCCCCAAACTGTGCAACGTAACCGTGTCCGCCAAACTGTGCAACGCAACCCTGCCCCCCAAACTGTGCAACGTAACCCTGCCCCTCAAACTGTGCAACGCAACCCTGCCCCCCAAACTGTGCAACGTAACTCTGCCCCCCAAACTGTGCAACGCAACCCTGGCCCCCAAACTGTGCAACGTAACCCTGTTCCACCCGACTGTGAAACGTAACTCTGTCCCCCCTCCAACTGTGCAACGTAACCGTGGCCCCCCACCTGGACTGTGTAACGTAACCCTGCCCCAAATGTGTAACACAACCCTGCCCCTCCCCCCCAACTGTGCAACGTAACACTGCCTCTCCCCCCACCCCGACTCTGCAACATAACCCTACCCAACTGTGCAACGTAACCCTGCCTCCAAACTAAGCAACGTAACCCTGTCCCCCAAACTGTGCAACGTAACTCTGTCCCCCCAATTGTGCAATGTAACCCTGCCCCACCCCAACTGTGCAACGTAACCCTGTCCCCCAAACTGTGCAACGTAAGTCTGTCCCCCCACCAATTGTGCAACGTAACCCTGCCCCACCCCAACTGTGCAACGTAACCCTGTCCCGCAAACTGTGCAATGTAACCGTGTCCGCCAAACAGTGCAACGTAACCGTGTCCGCCAAACTGTGCAACGTAACCCTGTACCCCAAACTGTGCAACGTAACCCTGTACCCCAAACTGTGCAACGTAACCCTGTCCCCCAAACTGTGCAACGCAACCTTGTCCCCCAAACTGTGCAACGTAACCCTGTCCCCCAAACTGTGCAACGCAACCCTGCCCCCCAAACTGTGCAACGCAACCCTGCCCCTTCCCAACTGTGCAACGTAACCCTGTCCCCCAAACTGTGCAACGTAACCCCGCCCCTTCCCAACTGTGCAACGTAACCCTGCCCCTTCCCAACTGTGCAACGGAACCCTGTCCCCCAAACTGTGCAACGTAACCTCGCCCCCAAACTGTGCAACGCAACTCTGCCCCCCAAACTGTGCAACGTAACCCTGCCCCCCAAACTGTGCAACGCAACCCTGCCCCCCAAACTGTGCAACGCAACCCTGCCCCTTCCCAAACTGTGCAACGTAACCCCGCCCCCAAACTGTGCAACGCAACCCTGCACCCCAAACTGTGCAACGCAACCCTGTTCCACCCGACTGTGCAACGTAACTCTGTCCCCCAAACTGTGCAACGTAACTCTGTCCCCCAAACTGTGCAACGTAACCCTGTCCCCAAACTGTGCAACGTAACTCTGTCCCCCCACCAATTGTGCAACATAACCCTGCCCCTCCCCCCCAACTGTGCAATGTAACCGTGGCCCCCCACCTGGACTGTGCAACGTAACCCTGCCCCCCCACCTGGACTGTGCAACGTAACCCTGCCCCAAATGTGTAACACAACCTTGCCCCTCCCCCCCAACTGTGCAACGTAACACTGCCTCTCCCCCCCCCGGCTCTGCAACATAACCCTGCCCCCCAACTGTGCAATGTAACCCTGCCACATAAACAGCACTGGCACTGTTAGGATTGCAGAAGATTCAGAATGGCCACAGATTTTAAAATGCATACTGTAAAGCTTATCTCAGTCTCTGCCCAACAGTCCAGGTTTGAACAATGAGATGAATTGATTGTTTGACGGGAAGTAGAGATTCATTAATTAAGATAATTACAGCTTGTTTGCTGAGAGTACTCTGACTCTGACTTACACCTCTCCACTTGTGCATCACCTCTCAACAAGGATCATCTACTGATTTTTGCCAATCAAGATATTAAATGCTGAATATCTTGGTTACACATAGCTGCAGGTGTAATGGGTTGGAAGTGTTTCTAGATGTGCTAGAAACATAGAAAAATAGGAGCAGGAGTAGGCCATTCGGCCTTTTGAGCCTGCACCACCATTCAATACGATCATGACTGATCTTCCAAACTCAGTACCCTGTTCCCGCTTTCTCCCCATATCCTTCTATTCCTTTAGCCCTAAGAACTATATCTAACTCTTTCTTGAATATATTTAATGATTTGGCCTCAACTGTTTTCCATGGTAGAGAATTCCACAGGTTCACCACTCTCTGGGTGAAGAAATCCCACCTCATCTCAGTGCTAAATGGCTTACCCCTTATCATTAGACTATGACCCCTGGTCCTGGACTCCCCCACCATCGGGAACTTGCTTCCTGCATCTAGTCTGTCCAGTCCTGTTAGAATTTTGTAGGTTTCTATGACATCCCCTCTCATTCTTATAAACTCTAGCAAATATAAGGCAATGTGTTGCGTGCATGAGGTCTTGTCCAAGTCTCACTGTTTCTCAGAATTCTCAAAAAACCCTGTGCTAATTAGCAATCCTTGTCTACACTTAACCCAGATTATTAAATCTAGTAAACTGATAGCAAATTAGCTGCCAAGCACTCCTGTGCTGAATCAATACAAGAAGCTGTTTGTAATGAACTTAGTACTGCTGTCAACACGTTGTCTGGATATTTCCACTGCAGGTTGAGCTGAGTCATCAATACCCATTTAAAGGAACCACACTGTATGTGGTCTCACCACTCCTATAGAATCTTTCACAATATCAGGACTTTACAAAGTGCTTTACAGCCACTGAAGTACTTTTAAAGTATAGTCATTGTAGGATAAGCAGCAGCAAATGCACATGGCAAGATCCCAGAAACAGCAAAGAGATAAAAGACCAGAAAACCTGTTTTAGTGATGCTAGTTCAGGGATAAATACAGCCCACAACACTGGTGAGACTTCCTTCCTCCTCTTTGAATAGTGCTGTGGGATTTTTTTTTACATCCACCTGAGGGCAGACAGGGCCTTGTTTTAACGTCTTATCTGAAAAACAGCATCTCCAACAATGTCGCGCTCCCTCTGTACTGGCACTGGAAGTACTGGCCTGGATTAAAGGCTCTAGTCTCTGGAGTGGGACATGAACTCCTGCCCTTCTTATTCAGAACAGAGTGCTACCCACTGAGCCATGGAGGAGACAAGGCAGGAAATGTAGTTTACCCTCTCAAGCAACAGAAGGTGCATTCAGAGTGTCAGCAGTTGGATTATTTACCATTTTCCTGGGGCAAGCCAGAGATCAGGAATTAGAGGCAGGAGGCTTGGGGAAGGAAGGGGGTGGGTCGCTCATTTCAGCAGCAAAGGGATCTGCGGAAAGCTTCCTTGCAGGGCTTGGGGGGTCGGGGGGGGGGGGGGGGGGGGGTGTTGGCGGGGGTGTTGGTGGCGGGTGGTTGATGGTACACGCCTGCTCATCCTGGCTCTGGGTGCTCTTACCTTCTGAAGCCAGCGCCTCCCACCTCCTTTTCACTGCCATTTTCCGACCCAAGGAACTCAGCCATCCAGCATCAAATTTAAACAGGCTGCCAACAGCAACATTAGAATTAAGTGTCCCACCACTTCAAGACAGGATATATATTCGGCTCATAATCACCCCCATAAAAATGGCAATGAGCCCATACACGTCCCCCGATTTTTCATTTTTAACCTTGTGTCATCTCCCCCAACTCTCTCCCACCTGTTGTGGGGGGGGGAGGCTTGACATTGGCTCCTTAGTGTCTGTGTGCAAGTATTTGCTGTGACATTGCTCTAACTGCCTGAATACCAGTTAACATACTACTGAATATGTAAATACCTTGGTATACATCATCACAGGAAGTGATGCAAGCTAACGTAACCCAGTAGTTGGAGCAGTGTTAGTCAGCAGTTAGCACGTGCATTGAAGAGCTCTCCTGTATTCTGTTATTCTGTAATATAGAAACCGTCCGTTAACTTACCAACCATCCTCATAGTGTTTGTGTTAAAAACCAATAGCACAATATGGCAGCAGCAGAACACAAAGTGGTAGTAGCGTTGCAGAGTGCGAGCAGCAGTGTTCAACGCAGTGGCAGTGATCAGAAGCGCAACATCGTGGACAACAGCTTCTCCTGTGTAAAGCCATAAAAGCCTGGGACAACACTGAGAATAGCTGGAAGAAGCAGCGGCAGTGCAATATAGGGCCGTATTCGAGAAGCACCCTACTCCAAGAGTGAGTAACCAAAAGGGGGAATTTTATCGAACTGCAGCTGGTTAGAAAGGCAGTATTTTTGCGGAATAAAAACAAAAAATGCTGGAAATACTCAGCAGGTCTGGCAGCATCTGTGGAGAGAGAAGTAGAGTTAACGTTTCAGGTCAGTGACCCTTCATCAGAACTGGCAGAGGCTAGAAATGTAATAGGTTTTAAGCAAGTAAAGCGGGGGTGGGGTGAGAGATAACAAAAGAGGTGTTGATAAGACAAGGTCACAGAGAATAACTGACCAGAAGATCATGGAGCAAAGGCAAACGGTATGTTAATAGTGTGGTGAGAGAAAAGTGTTAGCTAGCCCCACCCCGCTTTACTTGCTTAAACCCTATTACATTTCTAGCCTCTGCCAGTTCTGATGAAGGGTCACTGACCTGAAACGTTAACTCTACTTCTCTGTCCACAGATGCTGCCAAACCTGCTGAGTATTTCCAGCATTTCTCGTTTTTATTTTATATTAGCCCAAAGAAACTATTGGTCAGTTTGTTAGTTGATGTCGAGAAAAAGGTAAATATTGCGATTTCACAGATGCAGAACTCTCCAAGAGAATAATGGAGTTGGTAATCGCATTGACTCCAATCGAGGCATTCCAAAAGAATCTGCTCAATAAGAAAAAGGATATGACATTGACAGTCTCCTCCAAGACGACAGAAAATACAAAGCCATATCTGCGAGCAGGCAATATATGCAAGCATTTAGAGCTGCAACAACTATAGGTGAGGTAGCCAAGACACCTCAACAGGGCAAGGCATGCGACAAGTGTGGTCTAATGCATCAGCCATGCAACTGTCCTGCATTCAGAGATATCTGCAAGGCATGTGGTTTAAAGGGACACTGGGCAAGACTGTGCAGAGCATCTGGCAGCGAGGAAGCAGTCAGAAGCCACAGCTCAATAAAAACGCAGATGCTGCCTTGTGGTAGTAAAAAAGAGTTCGCCAAGTACCTGTTCAAGCACAAGCATGTCCATGAGGTAGGTAAAAACCTGCACAGCAAAGAAAGCTCGGAAGGCAAACAAGCTTTCCGTACAGTGACAGTCACGCAGCACATGGATTCAATCACGCAGCTGAAAGCCTTCATCACAATAGACATCATATGTCCTAACAAAATTGGCAAGCACAAGCTATGACTGGAGAGATACACTGGGGCACGTGCCAACATTTTACCACTGTGGATACTCAGACATGTACCTGGCTAAATGGGAGTCTATGTTACAGCCAACAAGAGCTAGACTCACCGCATATAATGGTTCACTAATCTATACTACGTGGAAGCAATGACATTGAAATGTAGATATGGAAATTCTGCATGGTCATCACATGTTCTGTGTTGTTGACACAATTGGTCCAGTGGTAGCAGGACTACCAGCACGCAGCTAACTCCGGATCATGACGATTCACAAGATCATTAAAGCAGCAATGCTAGATAGTAAAGGCAAGTGTGACCCTATTGAGTCTATTCCCCTGGGCAGTTTTATAGATGCTATTCTTCACTTGAAAGACAATGCAGTTCCCTCCATAGATCCACCACAGAAGTCCAGTGACCACATAAAGGACAAGCTAAAGGCTGAGCTTGACACAATGGAACAGGGGATTCTTCACTGTGTTCAGCAACACACTGATTGGTGTAGCTCAATCACCATTGTAATTAAGAAAGATGGTACCATTAGTGTATACCTGGATCCTAGAAGATTAAATCGAGCACTCAGAAAATATCACAAAATTCCTACTTTGAAGAGCTTAACCCATGGTTTGCTAGAGCCAGGTTTTTCTCGAAGTGGGACGTGAAACGTGGATAATGGTCAGTCCACCTTTCCGAAGATTCAGAGGAACCAACAACTTTCAGAACACCATTTGGTTGGTGTTGTTTTCTACGGTTACCATTCAGTCTGTCAGCGAGTGAAGACCTGTTCCAACAGCACATGGATCACAGTACCGAGTGTGTTCCTGGCTGTGTTTACATTGCAGATGACATAGTGGTTATGGGAAGCACCAAGGAACAGCCTGACAAGAATCTTCACCTTTTAATGGAGACAGCTAGAAGGGAAGGTCTCGTGTTTAATAGCAATGTGCAATCAATGGGAGCCATATCAACTTTTTTGATATGATTTATTCTGACACTGGAATACGACCATATCCCAGGAATGTTGAAGAAATACAATCTCAATGCCTACTCCTCAAGACAAAGATTTACAGAGATGTTTGGGTTTGTTTAACTTTTAAGCACCAAATATCTAAAAGTTCTTTGAGAAAGCATCATCACTGTATGAACTTCTCAAGAAAGAGACGCCATTCTTGTGGCATGAAGGACATCAGCACATATTCGATTTGTTAAAACCACCCCAAGGAACGAAACTACACTTGAAGTAGAGTATGTCTGTAACAGGAAGGTAGACCAATTGTGTTTGGTTCCAAAAGTTTGTCACCCACTCAGGCGAACTATGCGAACATAGAACAAGAAATATCATTAGTCTCTAGACTAGTGTTCAGTATTACTTGATTCCACACGTATCTATTTGGCAAATGCTTTGTTGTCAAGACTGATCATAAGCCGTTGGCAATGATTTGGCAAAAAATACTCACCAGTGCGCCACCTCGACTCCAAAGGTTACTGATCAAGGTACAGGGGTATGATTGTGAAGTTCGATACTAACCTGGAAATCTCTTGATTACATCTGACACATTGAACAGACTACCCAACCCCAAGAAGACAGAAGATATACCGTTAGATGTCCAAATAGGCAAAATAGATATAGAGCTAGAAGACATGTCGAACATTAACCTAAAGCGATGTGGACAGAAAAAACACGAAGAGCTCCAAGAAGAGACATCCAGAGATCAGGTTCTAAGAGCATTATGGCAGATCATCAGCGGATGACCAGACGCAATGCAAGAGGTTCCAACTGACCTCAGAACCTTCTGGCCATACCTTGACGAATTAGGGATAACCACTGCTGTCATTTTCAAGGACAAATAAGTATTGATACCAAAAGCACTGCACCAAGATATCCTTACACAATTACATCAATGTCACATGGGCATTGAAAAGTCAAGATGACTTGCATGTGAGACAGTTTATTGGCCAGGGATCCATAATGACATAGTGCGGGTAGTGATGATGTGTGATGCATGTCACGAACATCAGCCGAGCCAACACACAGAGCCACTTCATCCTCATAATGTTCCATCACATCCATGGTCAAGAATAGCTACTGACTTATTTACCATCTGAGGTGACAGCTTCTTACTCATTACTGACTACTTCTCCAAATTTCCTATCATTCACCAATTGAGGGATACATCAAGTACATCGGTAGCAAACACGATGGCCGGGATTTTATGAGTGTCGTGGCATTCCTGACCATGGGACCGGAAGTTGGTGTAACTTCCGCTTCTGCCGTATTTCCCGTGACACACGCAATTTTATATGTAAATGAACTGTGCAACGATAGGCACAGGAGACACGTGGGATCATGCGGCGGGGCGGCCTTTCATCGGTGGAACCTGCCGTCACTGGCCCAAGAACCATGATCACCACAGATATAAAACATTCTGTACTTGTAGCCTCAAGGATCATCAGCCTTCCTTTCATGTAAGTATCTTCAGACTAACAAATTGAAGCTTTTACTTAACTCAAAATGTTTTTACCTCCCTTAATTTGTGAAAGTCACCACCAACTTCACATCATTTAATTTCCCTGCAACAAAAGTGAGTCAGATGTCAGCCAGTACCCTCAATTTGCCCCAGAGCTCTCCGGCATTGACGGCACTCATTCCTCCCTTTAGGCCCTTGTCAAATATCTTCACACTTTAATGTTATAAGCCAACCACCAGCCCCACAGCCGACAACATGCAGCTTCAGCATCAACAGCAAACATTCAACATCCTGGAAGCTCCACTCCACTCTCCCCTGCTCCTCCATGTAGTCCCATGCACCCGATCGAACCCACCCTTCTCTACCCAAGTACCCTCCCATGCTCCTCCCCTGAGAAGATTTACCCTTGCTGGTGCCAAGCTAGGAGGGAAACATCTATTCCAATGCTGGCATTATTTTTGCAGATGAGTTGAAGAGAGAACAGCACAGACCTGAGACTCAACTGCACAAATCCGACTCCTGCATGCCACGATAAAACAATTGTGAACTGGGTGACACAGGAATAGCGCTCGCCATTCACTTAATCTGGAAGGTTGGACTGAATTGTAACTATATGTAGGATAATGAGTATTCATGTTATTCAAACCAATGCAAAGCTGCAATCCACCACTGTGCTGGGGGAACCCCGGAACGCCATAAACCTGCCCCCGACTTAATTTCTCTAACATATCCCACTGTCGGGAATCCAAAAAAACACCTCCCACCTAACTATATCACCTTACACCACCAAATCCACTCTTGCACAGCCCATAAAATTCCACCCGATGAGTGCAACTTTCAGTCTTTTTGGTTCCCAGAAAGAGATAGCGTTGGCTAACAGTCCACAATACACCGGTAAGTCATTTCAAGACGTGTGCAAAGTGTATTATTAACATTACATTATCTCCACGTTATCCAAGGTCAAATGGACTAACAGAAAAGATAGTGTGAACCATCATTAGGGTACCACAAGGATCAGTGTTGGGGCCACAGCTGTTTACAATCTATATAAATAATTTGGATATGGGGACCAAATGTAATATTTCCAAATTTGATGACATAAAACTAGGTAGGAATGTAAGTTGTGAGGAAGTTGCAAAGAGGCTTCATGGGGACTTGGACAGGCTAAGTGAACGGGCAAGAACAAGGTAGAAAAAGCAGAAAGACATTTCTTAAATGATGAGAGGTTGGGAAGTGTTAATGTCCAAAGGGACCTGTGTGTTCTTGTTCATGAGTCACTAAAAGCTAGTATGCAGGTGTAGCAAGTAATTAGGAAGGCAAATGGTACGTTGGCTTTCATCGCAAGGGGTTTTGAGTACAGGAGTAAAGAAGTCTTCCTGCAATTGTACAGAGCCTTGGCGAGGCCACACCTGGAGTATTGTGTACAGTTTTGGTCTCCTCTTCTAAGGAAGGTTAGACTTGCCATAGAGGGAGTGCAACAGAGGTTCACGAGACTAATCCCTGAGATGGCGGAATTGTTTTATGAGGAGAGATTGAGGAAACGGGGCCTATATTCTGTAGAGTTTCAAAGAACGAGAGGAGTTCTCATTGAAACTTCCAAAATTTTTACAGGGCATGACAGGATGGATGTGGATAGGATGTTTCCCCTGGCTGGTGAGTCTAGAATCAGGGGACACAGTCTCAGAATAAGGGGCAGGCCGTTTAATACTGAGATAAGGAGGAGTTTCCTTACTCAGAGGGTGGTGAATCTGTGGAATTCTCTACCCAAGAGGGCTGTGGAAGCTCAATCATTGAGCATGTTCAAGACAGAAATTGATAGATATTTGGATACTATTGACATTAAATGATAAGGGGATAGCACAGGAAAGTGGGATTGAGGTAGATGATCAGCCATCATCCAAACGAATGACAGAGCAGGCTCGATGGGCTGAATGGTCTACTCCTGCTTCTATGTTCCAATGCTCCTATTTGTCTTGAATAGTCTGCTTACACTTCAAGATTTTATAGCAATGTTGCACCTACGAGCAACACCACTGGATACAGGTTTACCATCTCCAGCAGAGATCATGTTCGAAAGGCAAGTAAGGACAATTATTCAGAGTCATCATTGGATCAGATCGTCGTCAGTCCAAGATAAATTATTGGCAAGACAAAAGAAAATGAAAATCACACATGACAAACATGCAGGTGTGGAGTTGCCTCCTCTGCAGATCGGACAGAAGGTCAGAGTGATTCACCCACAAGAGAAGACAAGGTTCCCTGTGGAAGTGTCAAAGATCTTTTCTCATTGGAGCGAAGAAGGATGAGAGGTGACTTGATAGAGGGGTACAAGATGATGAGAGGCATAGATAGAGTGGATAGCCAGAGACTTTTTCCCAGGGTGGAAAGGGCTATCACCAGGGGGCATAATTTTAAGGTGATTGGAAGAAGGTTTCGAGGAGATGTCAGAGGTAGGTTCTTTACACAGAGAGTGGTGGGTGCGTGGAATGCGCTGCCAGCGGTGGTAGTAGAAGCAGATACATTAGGGGCATTTAAGCGACTCTTGAATAGGTACATGGATGATAGTAGAATGAAGGGTAGGTAGTTAGTTTGATCTTAGAGTAGGTTAAAGGTTCGGCACAACATCATGGTCCGAAGGGCCTGTACTGTGCTGTACTGTTCTATGTTCTATCTACAATGAGGCATGGTCATGCAAGGTAACCACCCAAAATGGAGTGACATTGAGGAGGAATAGATGTCAGCTGAGAGAGTTATCCAACAGCACCATACCTAACATTCCTGTAGCATCAAGAAAATGTTCACATTTAAGTCCTGAGAGTGGAATTAAGGAAGATGACACATTCAATACCCAAGTACAAGATAACTGTCTGTCTGCATACGAACATACGAATTAGGAGCAGGAGTAGGCCACTCAGCCATTCGAGCCTGCTCCGCCATTCATGGTTGAACTGAATACCCCACATTTCCACCTACCCCCGATAACCTTCCACCCCCAAGTCAAGAGAAAAGTATTGACAATTCTAGATCTCAGCAAAGTTTCACTGTTACCAGATCAGGTTGAGTCAGTAGACCACCTGTACATTTCAGAGACACTTGAGTAATCAATGTGAGAGTCCATACATGTGTAAATATTGTTCACAATTATCCTGTTTCATTATGTACACAGCTTAGAATTTATATAACTTTTCCATTTAAGGAAAAGGGGATGTTGTGATATTGCGTTAACCGCCTGAATATTAGTTAACATACTGCTGAATATATAAATAGTTTCCTATATATCACAGGAAATGATGCAAGCTAACATGTAACCCAGTAGTTGAAGCAGTGTTAGTCAGCAGGTAACATGGGTATTGAAGAGCTCTCCTGTAATTCTGTAATAAAGAACCTTAACTTACCAACCATCTTCATAGCGTTTGGTACATGTGTGTCAAAAATCAGTAACACAACTGTATTCAACCAAGAGAATTATCCAGTAAACCTTCTGAAAATTGGATGTATGAGACCACTAGGCTAGGCAAGTTTACACTCAGTCAAAAAGTTCATTACTATTCAGTGTCGCGTGTTAAAGGTGAAGACTGGGTGCCTGGGCCACAGCCAGAGCTTGAGTTAGGGTGCCAGCAAGCAGCTGCTGTCCACAGAACTCTATCCAGTGAGGGGGTGTTCCCCAGGGGAAGCAGCATACCCTGGAGTGCACACCACTGATAGTACTGGAGGGCATTAGGTGCACACAGCATGAGTCGGCACCTTCAGGAGAGATGGTGAAAGAAAAACAAAATAAGCAACATAATTTTATAGAACATAAATAAGGCCGCCAAAATATCACTCAGCCTCTACCCCATTTTCTTCATTTCCACAGGTTGTACCTGATACAAAAGCCAGTTTTTAAGTCAAACTACAAAACAGGCTGTTTGATCCTCTTTTCATCTGCTAAGGGAAGGATATTTTTGAAATGCTGACACGTCACTAAGCTCAGTCATTATAAGAAACAGGAGCAGGAATAGGCCATTCGGCCCCTTTAGCCTGCTCCACCATTCAATAAGATCATGGCTGGTCTTGCACTCTACAGCCTTCTGGACTCAATATTAAGTTCAATAATTTCAGACCATGAGCCCCATTTTTTTTTTAACGTATATATTGTTTTAAAAAATTATTTATTTTTTAACCATGTGCAAGTCTAAAACCTTTTTTTATGTTTTTGCTTTTGTACAGAGCTGCTCATTATTCTGCCATTAGCACTCTCTCTGGACTCATGCTTTGTCTTTCGCTACAACTATTCATGCCTCCATTTGCATTCTGTTCCATGACATCTGTCATTTAATCTCTCCCCCCTATCGCAGTCCTTCCTTATTCTTCTTCCCACCCATCCACCCCGGCACCTTTCACTTGCTCAAAGACGGTTACATTTCTAACTTTTGCCAGTTGTGATGAAGGGTCACTGACCTGAAACATTAACTCTGTTTCTCTCTCCACAGCTGCTGTCAGACCTGCTGAGTATTTCTGGCACTTTCTGTTCTCATTTCAGAGTTGCAGCATGTGCGGTATTTTGCTCTTATTAGGGCTGGTCTGATTGTGGCCTTAACTCCACATTCCTGCTTGCCCCCCATTCTACAATTTCATCAGGTTACAGATAGAGCCATGAGATAAGATGTTGCTTTAACAGATTTGCTTTGAGTTCTCGACACTTGCATGATGCTGCAATCCGTTACCCACCTCTCCCTTTGGATAGCGATATCTGTATTTGTCTTGATCCCTTAGTGCAAATTCTGCTGGGTAGTTCTTCTGAATCTCCTCATACATCATCTCTTCACAGACACCCTGCAGAACCATTCATCAAATGGTGAGGCTTGAGCCGAAACTAAAATCACTCCCCCAAACACTCCTCCTTACTGTGAATCTCAGTAACAATCCCCCCTTTCAAATCCCTGTGAATCTCAGTAACAATCCCCCCTTTCAAATCCCTGTGAATCTCAGTAACAATCCCCCCTTTCAAATCCCTGTGAATCTCAGTAACAATCCCCCCTTCCAAATCCCTGTGAATCTCAGTAACAATCCCCCCTTTCAAATCCCTGTGAATCTCAGTAACAATCCCCCCTTTCAAATCCCTGTGAATCTCAGTAACAATCCCCCCTTTCAAATCCCTGTGAATCTCAGTAACAATCCACCCTTTCAAATCCCTGTGAATCTCAGTAACAATCCCCCCTTTCAAATGCCTGTGAATCTCAGTAACAATCCCCCCTTTCAAATCCCTGTGAATCTCAGTAACAATCCCCCCTTTCAAATCCCTGTGAATCTCAGTAACAATCCCCCCTTTCAAATCCCTGTGAATCTCAGTAACAATCCCCCCTTTCAAATCCCTGTGAATCTCAGTAACAATCCCCCCTTTCAAATCCCTGTGAATCTCAGTAACAATCCACCCTTTCAAATCCCTGTGAATCTCAGTAACAATCCCCCCTTTCAAATCCCTGTGAATTTCAGTAACAATCCCCCCTTTCAAATCCCTGTGAATCTCAGTAACAATCCCCCCTTTCAAATCCCTGTGAATCTCAGTAACAATCCACCCTTTCAAATCCCTGTGAATCTCAGTAACAATCCCCCCTTTCAAATCCCTGTGAATCTCAGTAACAATCCCCCCTTTCAAATCCCTGTGAATCTCAGTAACAATCCACCCTTTCAAATCCCTGTGAATTTCAGTAACAATCCCCCCTTTCAAATCCCTGTGAATCTCAGTAACAATCCACCCTTTCAAATCCCTGTGAATCTCAGTAACAATCCACCCTTTCAAATCCCTGTGAATCTCAGTAACAATCCCCCCTTTCAAATCCCTGTGAATCTCAGTAACAATCCCCCCTTTCAAATCCCTGTGAATTTCAGTAACAATCCCCCCTTTCAAATCCCTGTGAATCTCAGTAACAATCCCCCCTTTCAAATCCCTGTGAATCTCAGTAACAATCCCCCCTTTCAAATCCCTGTGAATCTCAGTAACAATCCCCCCCTTTCAAATCCCTGTGAATCTCAGTAACAATCCCCCCCTTTCAAATCCCTGTGAATCTCAGTAACAATCCACCCTTTCAAATCCCTGTGAATCTCAGTAACAATCCCCCCTTTCAAATCCCTGTGAATCTCAGTAACAATCCCCCCTTTCAAATCCCTGTGAATCTCAGTAACAATCCCCCCTTTCAAATCCCTGTGAATTTCAGTAACAATCCCCCCTCACAAATCCCAGTAATGTGTAATTTACAGCTGAATTAGATGTCCAAACAAATCATTCTCTAATTCAGTTTATTCTGCATAAAAATATATGTTTTTATATTTTGTTCTGAGTCTGTGCCACTTCTAGGTAAGTGCTGGTTAAACTTTGTGCCTGTACCCTCTGATATTGTGCCCACAATATCAGTTAGATTGCTGACAATCATCGATGTTATCTACATTCATACTGAAGTGATCCCCTAGTCTTTTCTCCAATTACACAAGAAATGTAACTGCAACGGACTCTGACAAAAGGCAGCTCCATTATGAACTCACCGCATCGATTTCATTCAATATTTTCCACTGCTCGTAAGGCACCTTCAGGGCCTCCGCAGTCTGGATCGTCCTTTTCATCTGACTAGTCCAGACCTTCAAGTCCCTTATGTTCTGCTCCTGTATGAAATTTCCTAACGATTCGGCAAACTAGCAAAAACAGCAGAGTTTAGATGAAAGACATTTTAATGTAAATTCCTGGTGTCTATATTTCAATCAAAGGTTTAACTATTTTCATTATGACTTTTATCAACTCTTAGCCTCTAATTAGCAGATCACAAGTCTGTCTAATATTGTGCCTCACTCTTCCAGCTCAGTAAGATACCCAGGTTCTTAGAAAGGCTGCTGAGGTTCAGGTGCCACATGATGCAAGAGAGGGGAAACTAGCTTCTCTGAAAGGACATGCAACCACTCAATAACTAGGGAGAAATTCTGAACTACACACAGTCTGTACTTCTGAAAGCATTTAATGAGATTTACACTGATGCCAATTATAACAGCATCTATACAGACACAGCCTATTAATAATTGAGCATTGATCAGTAATATTGCCACATGTATAATGGTTCAAAGTGCATTCAGTGGCACTGCCAATGGTTCAGACAGTGAGTAGTTGAACCATACGGATCAGTAAAGATCCTTGCATTGATCAAGAATATCTGTTCTGTTGGAGTGGAGTAGGGGGTCCTATATTTGGCTTCTGAGGTGGGAAGGGGGAAAACAGCCATCAGCTAGAGTTCCTGTTGAATTAAGGTCAAGCACTTTCTATTGCAAATACACGTGCTGTGTGAGGACAGGATTGGGGTGATGCAATTGCCCCACCATGGCCAACACTCACTGAGAAATCACAGATAAATAGCGGGCAAAGACCCAAGAGGCATCTGCAGAGCCAGGTTTAGTAAGAAGTCAATGCCTTTGTCATGATGGAGGAAATACAGGAAATTGGCAAGGAAAAATAAAGCACGTTTGAGTTCATACAATGCTGTGTTTTCCTTCAAAATACTACTTTTAGAACATGGGCACAAATCCCCAAATCAATAGTAGCACGAGGCAGTGGGCAGGTTAATATAGAGCTGGAGCAAGATTCAGGATTGATAGATCCCCAGTAAACAGCTAAGTGTTCAATCGGAAATAGTATTAGCAAACAATATCAATGTGTCACCACAAGCAGTACGGACAGCTGGGTTGATTCACTTTTAAGTAAGAATATAAACAATAGCCAGCTTCCATCAGCAACCACGACAGAAATCATTCTCTGTGTCAGGCTGCAGAAAATCACATTATACTCATCTCAAGAACTGCAGGCAATTTCTTCATTCAAATAGATATGCAATGATTTACTACATGCTGTTCTGAACTGTGATCCAGAAGATCAGCCAGGGTGTTGGAGGGATCAAATCTTTGTTCACAGAGACACTTTGAACAGTCTTGTGTGGAGATCTGTAACAATTTTGAACTCACCTGTTTGCCTCGAAGAGAAAGACCTGAGTCACCACCTATCCTGCCCTTCAGATTCAGGTCACTCTCGCCATGACGACAGAGGTAGATCGAGCGTGGAGTTATGTGGATGTTCATGAGGTAGTAAACAATTTTGCTTTGAATATGATCTAGTACATGATTGACAAGGTAACGTCTTCCAACATCCATGATTTTAATAAAAGAAAGGTCCCTTTGAGGAAAAGAAATATTACAAATAAATAAAAGCAACATACACACTCAGACATGCACACAGACTCACTCTCACAATGTACACAAGTACATGTCGGTATTCTCTCTAACAGTCTGCACCTTGAAATTAAAGGGACAGTGACAGTATGAATACAGCATTGGCTAAAGGATAGAAAGCAGACAGTAGGGTGCGTGGCATGGTTTGATTTTCAGAATGGACATAAGTACACAGAGCTCTTCCCCAGGAGTTGGTATTAGGATCACTGCTTTTTTGATATATATTAATGGCCTGAACTTGGGTATACAGGGCATAATTTCAAACTCACAAAAAACTACCTCTTTGACCACAATTTTAATTATCTGTCCTAATATCTCTATGTGGTTCAGTGCCATATTTTGTTTTATAATGTCTCTGTGAAGTGCCTTAGGATGTTTTATTACATTAAAGTGCTACATAAACACAAGTTGTTGTTGCTGTTGAAATGTAATCTCAGTGAGGAGGATAGTAGCAGACAGGAGGACAGAGATAGATTGGTGAAGTGGGAAGACACATAGCAGATGCAAATTTAATGCAAAGAAGTATGAAGTGATATATTTTTGTAGGAAGAATGAGAAGAGGCAATGTAAACTTAATGGTACAATTTTAAAGGGGTTACAGGGACAGAAAGACCAGGGTGTAAATGTACACACATTTTTGAAGGTGGCAGGTCAAGTTGAGAAAGCTATTTAAAAAAACATATGGGATCCTTGGCTTTATTAATGGAGGCAGAGAGTACAAAAGAAAAGAAATAATGCTGAGTATTTATAAATTACTGGTTAGGTCCCAGCTAGGGTATTGTGTCCAAATCTGGGCATCACAATTTAGGAAGGATGTCCAGGCTTTGGAGAGGGTGCAGAGGATATTTACTGAATGGTAGCAGAGATAAGGGATTTCAGTTATGTGGACAGACTAGAGAAACGAGGATTGTTCTCCTCAAAGCAGAAGAGGATTGGGGAGATTTAAGATGGGCAGAATGGTCACTTTCTGTACTTTATCATTCTTTGAATCATATACACTCACACAAATACACAGAGACACAGGGCTGAAAATTCCTCTGCCCCATTTTTTGGGCAAGAGGGATGTGATTCATGACCTTCCCCTGCCAGTTCCACTGGAGGTGGGCAGCACACAAACTTGGCGCTCCCAACTTATTACCAACATAGGCTTGAGCAGGTCCCTCACTGTTGGTTGCCTTTGCGCTCAGCAGGGGGCAAATCAGCACTGTGCTGAGAGCATGTGGTGTAGCCAGCCTGCTCTTTTTAAAGGCAGTCTGTCCCTCTTAAAGGGAAGCTACACTGAATAATGTTGCTGGAATTCATAACATGGACGATGGAACACGAGGGCAGAGAGAGGGCTCCAGGGTGAAGGATGCTGTGCTGGAGACAATAGTGTTGGAGATGGACAGGAGAGGGACCATGGTTCTGCAGAGGGCCAGTTGGGCCGCAAGGACCACCCTCAGTCAGGAGAGGGAGCAAGTGACCAAGGAGGTTAACTCCCAGAGTCTGGCCCCGCAGACCTGGCAGCAGTGCCACAAGAAATCTAATGACCTCATACAGGTGGTCAAGGTCAGTGAATGCATCGCCACACATCATCTCCTACCCACCACACCACTAACCTCTCACACTGCTCAATGCACAACACACCCATCATTCACTCAACCAGCAGCACTCCTGGCACTCAGGACCCATGTCTAACATCCAGATACTCCACCTCACCCTCACACACCTACCAATGCTGCCACCCTCATACCCACCTATCGCAGCCTTCACATACCTCTGGCTATTCAGCTATGACACACACATCACCCAAACACAGTGCAACAGAATCACTGACATTCTGCCCTTTCTCTCGCAAGACAAGGTGGCACACAACAAAAGGGAGCAGAGCAGAATCAGTGGGTGACAAGGATATCTGCATCTCCTGAGCCCTAGGGATGAGATGGCTCTCAGCATCAAGGGGTCAACTGTGGCTGAGCCCATGGCATAGGATTCGTGGAGAATATTGAGGATGATGGTAGCACCATTCCCTGCAAGTCTCCCTCTAAGTCACACACCATCCTGACTTGGAAACATTCACTGTCACTGGATCAAAGTCCTGGAACTCCCTCCCTAACAGCACTGTGGTTGTACCTGCACCATATGGACTGCAGTAGTTCAAGAAGGGAGCTCACCACCACCTTCCCAAGGACAGTTAGGGCTGGGCAAAAATACTGGCCTTGCCAGCGACACCCACATCCCATGAAAGAATATAAACAGCCTTTTATGTGGTACTTTATCAAACACCTTTTTGAAATCCATGTGCACCACAACAACCATATTATCTTCATCAACCCTCTTTGTGACCTCATCAAAAAACTCACTCAAATTAGTTAAACATGATTTGCCTTTAACAAATCCGTCCTGGCTTTCCTTAATTAAAACACATTTGTCCAAGTGACTGTTGATTCTATCCCAGATTATCATTTCCAAAAGCTTTCCCATCACCGAGATTAAACTGACTGGCCAGTCTGTGTTGGGTTTATCCTTACACCCTTTTTTGAACATTTACAATTCTCCAGTCCTCTGACACCACCCCTGTATCTAAGGAGGATTGAAAGATTATGGTCAATGGCTCCGCAATTCCCACCCTTACTCTCAGTATCCTCAGATGCACCTGATCTAGTTCTGGTGACTTATCAACTTTAAGTACAGCCGGCCTTTCCAGTACCTCCTCTATCAATTTTTAGCCCCTCCAGCGTCTCAACTTCCTCCTCTTTCACTTTGGCAGCATCTTTCCTTGGTAAAGGCAGATGCAAAGTAGTCATTTAGTACCTCGGCTATGCCCTCTGCCTCCATGTGCAAATCCCTTTTTGGGTCCCTAATCTGCCCCACATCTCCTTTTACTATGCTTTCACTATTTATAAGCCGAAAGAAGACTTTTGGATTCTCCTTTTGTTGGCTGCCAGTCTCTTGTACTCTCTTTGCTTCTCATTCTCTTTTTTTCACTTCCCCTCTGAACTTTCTATATTCAGTCTGGTTCTCACTTGTATTAGCAACCTAATATCTGTCATACACACCCTTTTTCTGCTTCATCTTACTCTCTATGTCTTTTGTCATCCTAGGAACTCTGGCTTTGTTTATCCTACCTAGCCTCCTCATAAGGATATACCTAAACTGTACCCAAACTATCTTCTCTTTAAAGGCAGCACAGTGTTCCGTTACAGTTTTGCCTGACAATCTTTGACTCCAATTTATCTGAGCCAGATCCATTCTCACACCATTGAAGTTAGCTCTCCCCCAATTAATTATCTTTATTTTGGATTGCTCCTTGTCCTTTTCCATAGCGAACCTAAACCTTACAATACTATGATCACTGTGCCCTAAATGTTCCCCTACTGACACCTGATTCACTTGACTCACCTCATTCTCTAGAACCAGATCCAGTCATGTCTCCTTCCTTATTGGGCTGGAAACAGACTGATCTAGAAAATTTTGCTGAACACATTTCAAAAACTCTTTCCCCTCTCTGTCCTTTACACTATTACTATCCCAGTCTACATTAGGATAAATTGAAGTCCCCCGTTATAACAACACTATAGTTTTTGCACCTCTCTGCAATTTCCTTGCAAATTTATTCCTCTATATTTTTCACACCAGTTGGTGGCCTATAGAACACAGCCAGTAGTGTAATGATGATAGCACTCCTTTGCACACTCCAGGGTACTTCCAGACACTTTGCAAATGCAGAAGTTATTCAAAATTACCTTAGGTGCCTGGCCCTTTTAGGAACAATAGTGCACGGCCTATCTTGCAACTTAGCACTTGTGGTCTGAAGAGAGGCATGTAAATTCATCGCCAGGACCTGCATAGTCTAAATGAGATATTCCGGCTTTGCATCAGCCAGTTATGCTGCATGACATCAGGATAGCACTCCTGCTCAGCCTTCCGGGACACGCTAGGGACACTCGCGCGGTCACCCTTCACAAGAAGGTGAGGCAGCAACGGCTGGCGGCATAGTGCTCCCCAGCAAGACAGCACTAGGCCTCCATATTGATGAAATTCTCACTCGCAGACACACTTACTCCCACAGACAGACACACACACACGCCCTCGCAGAGAGAGACACACACAAACCCGCACACTCCCGCAGACATACACACGCATGCTGCCACAGAGAGACATGCACGGTCCCGCAGATGCAGACACACACACGCACGCTCCCACAGACAGACAGACACACACAGGCACGCTCCGACAGACAGACAGTCAGACACACACACACACAGGCACGCTCCGACAGACAGTCAGACACATACACACATACGCCCTCCCACAGACACACACATACACTCACTCCCACAGATACGTTCCTACAGAAACAATAAAAGAAACATTCATGAGCGTATTCTTACAGAATTCACTCAAACATGTGCAAATGTGCGCATATAGACATACTTACCCAGACACACCTGTGTGTAAACAAACTCGCACACACTAATGGACATACCTGCATGTACACTCACATGCTTGCATAATATACAGAAACTGATAAAGGGAGGGAAAACAGATTATGAATGAAAGCTAGTTAGAAACATAAAGGGGGACTGTTAAAGTTTCTACAGGTATATGAAAAGGAAATGATTAGCAAGGACGAATGTGGGTCCATCACAGGCGGAGAAAGGAGAGTTTGTGGCAGAGAATAAGGAAATAGCGGAGCTACTAAACAATTACTTTGTGTCTGTCTTCATGGAGGAAGACACAGAAAATCTCCCAGAAATACTAGAGAACCAAGAGACTTGTAAAAATGAGGAACTGGAAGTAATTAGTATCAACAAAGAGGTAGTACTCAAAAAAAGTAATTGGATTGAAAGTTGATAAATCCCCTGGACCATATGAGCTACATCCCAGATAATTGAAGGAGGCGGCGAGAGATAGTGGATGCATTGGTGGTTATCTTTCAAAATTCTATAGATTCTGGAAGGGTTCCTGGAAAGTAGCAAATGTAATCTGAACATTTAAGAAGGGAGCGAGAGAGAAAACAGAGAACTGCAGACCTGTTAGTTTGACATCAGTAGTACGGAAAATGTTAGAATTTATTATAAAGGATGAGATAACTGGACACTTAGAAAATAATGATACGATTGGGCAGAGTCAACATAGATTTGTGAGAGATTCCATGTTTGATAAACCTGTTGGAGTTTTTTTGAGGATGTTACTTGTAGCACAAATAAAGGAGAACCAATGGATGTTTTTTTTTAGAGATACAGCACTGAAACAGGCCCTTCGGCCCACCGAGTCTGTGCCAACCATCAACCACCCATTTATACTAATCCTATACTAATTCCATATTCCTACCACATCCCCACCTGTCCCTATATTTCCCTACCACCTACCTATCCTAGGGTTAATTTGTAATGGCCAATTTACCTATCAACCTGCAAGTCTTTTGGCATGTGGGAGGAAACCGGAGCACCCAGAGGAAACCCACGCAGACACAGGGAGAATTTGCAAACTCCACCCAGGCAGTATCCGGAATTGAACCCGGGTCGCTGGAGCTGTGAGGCTGCGGTGCTAACCACTGCGCCACTGTGGCATATTTGGATTTTCAGAAGGCTTTTGATAAGGTCCCACACAGGAGGTTTGTAAACAAAATTAGAGCAGATGGGATTGGGGGTAACATACTGCAATGGATTGAGAATTGGTTAACGGACAGAAAGCAGAGAGTAGGAATATATGGGTCATTCTCAGGATGGCAGGCTGTTACCAGTGGGGTACCACAAGGATCAGTGCTTGGGCCAGAGTTGTTTACAATCTATATCAATGATTTGGATGTGGGGACCAACTGTAAGATTTCCAAATTTGCAGATGAAACAAAACTAAGAAGGAATGTAAGTTGTGAGGAGGATGCAAGGAGGCTTCAAAGGGATTTGGGCAGGCTAAGTGAATGGGCAAGAACATGGCAGATGGGCTATAATATAATGTGAATAAGTGTGAAGTGATCCACTTTGGTAGAAAAAGCAGAATGGCAGAGTATTTCTTAAATGGAGAGAGGTTGGGAAGTGTTGATGTCCAAAGAGACCTGGGTGTCCTTGTTCATAGAAACATAGAAAATAGGAGCAGGAGTAGGCCATTTAGCCCTTCAGGCCTGCTCCGCCATTCAAAAAAGATCATGGCTGATCGTCTAATTCAGTACCCTGCTCCTGCTTTCTCCCCATATCCCTTTATCCCTTTGACATTAATATATCTATCTTCTTCTTGAATATATTTAATGATTTGGCCTCCACTGCCTTCTGCAGTAGAGAATTCCACTGGTTCACCACCCTCTGAGTAAAGAAACTTCTCCTCATCTCGGTTTTAAATGGCATACCCCGTATCCTGATACTGTGATCCCTGGTTCTGGACTCCCCAGCCATCGGGAACATCCTCCCTGCATCTAGCCTGTCTAGTCCTGTTAGAATTTTATAGGTTTCTATGAGATCCCCTCTCATTCTTCTAAACTCTACAGAATGTCGGCCTAGTCGACCCAATCTCTCCTCATACGTCAATCCTGCCATCCCAGGAATCAGCCTAGTATATCTTCGCTGCACTCCCTCCATGGCGAGAACATCCTTCCTCAGATAAGGAGACCAAAACTGCACACAATACTCCAGATGTGGCCTCGCCAAGGCCCTATATAATAACAGTAAGACAGCCTTGCTCCTGTACTCAAATCCTCTTGCAATGAAGGCCAACATACCATTCATCTTCCTAACTGCTTGCTGCACCTGAATGCTTGCACAAGGACACCCAGATCTCGTTTCACCTCCCCCTTTCCCAATCTATCACCATTCAGATAATAATCTGCCTTTCTGTTTTTACAACCAAAGTGCATAACCTCACATTTATCCACGTTATACTGCATCTGCCATTCATTTGCCCACTCACTCAACTTGTCCAAATCACATTGGAGTCTCTTTGCATCCTCCTCACAGCTCACATTCCCCCCCAGCTTTTTGTCATCTGCAAATTTGGAAATGTTACATTTAGTTACCTCACCCAAGTTATTAATATATATTGTGAATAGCTGGGGCCCAAGCACAGATCCCTGCGGTACCCTACTAGTCACTGCCTGTCACCCAGAAAAAGACCCGTTTATTCCTACTCTCTGTTTCCTGTCTGTCAACCAATTCTCAATCCATGCCAGTATATCACCCCCAATCCCATGTGCTTTAATTTCTCACACTAACCTCTTATGTGGAACCTTACCAAAAGCTTCTGAAAATCCAAATACACCGCATCCATTGGTTCTCCCTTAGCTATTCTACTAGTTACATCCTCAAAAAACTCCGGTAGATTTGTTAAGCATGATTTCCCTTTCGTTAACCCATGCTATTCAGGAGTCATTAAAAGCTAGAATGCAGGCGCAGCAGGCAATTAAGAAGGCAACTGGTATGTTGGCCTTCATTGCAAGGGGATTTGAGTATGGGAGACTTATCAAGAAAGCAAATGCACATGGGATACAGGGTAACTTGATAAGGTGGATTCAAAATTGGCTTAGCTGTAGGAGACAGAGAGTGATGACAGACGGCTGTTTTAGTGACTGGAAGCCAGTGTCCAGTGGCGTACCACAGGAATCTGTGCTGGGTCCCCTATTGTTTGTCATTTATATAAACGACATAGATGACTATGTGGGGGGTAGGATCAGTAAGTTCGCAGATGACACAAAGATTGGCCGAGTGGTTAACAGTGAGGTTGAGTGTCTTGGGTTACAGGAAGATATAGACGGGATGGTCAAATGGGCAGAAAAGTGGCAGATGGAATTTAACGCTGAAAAGTGTGAAGTGATACACTTTGGAAGGAGTAATGTGACGTGGAAGTATTCAATGAATGGCCTGAAACTGGGAAGTTCCGAGGAACAAAGGAACCTTGGCGTGTTTGTCCATAGATCTCTGAAGGCAGAAGGGCAGGTTAATAGGGTGGTGAAAACGGCATATGGGACACTTGCCTTTATCAATCGAGGCACAGATTACAAAAGCAGGGAGGTCATGTTGGAGTTGTACAGACCTTTGGTAAGGCCACAGCTGGAGTACTGTGTGCAATTCTGGGCGCCACATTATAGGAAGGATGTGATTGCATTGGAGGGGGTGCAGAGGCGATTCACCAGGATGTTGCCTGGGATGGAACATTTAAGCTATGAAGAGAGGTTGGATAGGCTTGGGTTGTTTTCGCTGGAGCAGAGAAGACTGAGGGGTGACCTGATCGAGGTGTACAAGATTATGAGGGGCATGGACTGGGTGGATAAGGAGCAGCTGTTCCCTTTAGTTGAAGGGTCAGTTACGAGGGGACACAAGTTTAAGGTGAGGGGCAGGAGGTTTAAGGGGGATTTGAGGAAGGACTTTTTTACCCAGAGGGTGGTGATGGTCTGGAATGCACTGCCTGGGAGTGTGGTAGAGGCAGGTTGCCTCACATCCTTTAAAAAGTACCTGGATGAGCACTTGGCACGTCATAACATTCAAGGCTATGGGCCAAGTGCTGGCAAATGGGATTAGGTAGACAGGTCAGGTGTCTTTAATGCATCAGTGCAGACTCGATGGGCCGAAAGGCCTCTTCTGCACTGTATTATTCTGTGATTCTGTGAGTACAGGAAACTCTAGAGTTTCGAAGAATGAGAGGTAATCTCATTGAAACTTACAAAATTTTTACAGGGTGTGACAGGGTAAATATGGATAGAACGTTTCCTCTGACTAGTGAGTCTAGAACAAGGGGACACAGTCTCAGAATAAGGGATGGCCCATTTAAGACAGAGATGAGGAGTCATTTCTTTATTCAGAGGGTGGTGAATGCGTGGAAGCTCAATCATTGAGCATGTTCAAGACAGAAATTGATAAATTTCTGAATACTAATGTCATCAAGGGATATGGGGATAGTGGGAAAAAATAGCCTAGAGGTAGATGATCAGCCATGATCTGTTTAAAACGCAGAATGGGCTTGACAGGCCGAATGGCCTACTCCTGCTCCTATTTCCCATGATCCTATGCACACATGCCTGCACTCTCAAGTCAACTGTGTACACATTCCTATGTACACTGACTTCCTCTAACTCACACAAGACATGCATACACATGCAGACAAATACACCTCACAGATGTTGACATGCCTGCTGAGTATTACCAGAATTTTCTGTTTTTATTTCAAATTTCCAGAATCTGCAGTAATTTGCTTTTGAATTTGTTTCAAACCTTGGTTAGACCAGACTTGTAATACTGTGAACAGTTGTGGTCTTCCTATCAGAAAAAGAACTGGGGAGGCACTGGAGAAGGTGCGAAAAACTCTCTGGACTAAAGCTTTGTCTTTCACCACAAGCATTAACACGGTCTTTGCCTTTGTCCCAGGACAGCTTTGTTATTAAATCTCTCCTGCCCTCTGCCCTATCAAACACCTTCCCTTTTGTTCACTTCCCCACCAAACACCCACCTGCCCCCACCACCCCCCTTCACTTGCTTAAAACCTAATTTTTTTCTAACCGTTGCCAGTTCTGATGAAGGGTCACTGACCTGAAACATTAACTCTGCTTCTCTCTCCACAGATGCTGCCTGACCTGTTGAGTATTTCCAGCACTTTCTGTTCTTATTTCAGATTTCCAGCATCTGCAGTATTTTGCTTTTATTTATCTTGGTAAGACCACACTTGTAACCATGTGAATATTTGTGGTCTTCCTATCAGGAAAAGGACAGAGAGGCACTCGAGAAGGTGCAAAAAAGATTTACTAAAATTATATACTTGAAAGGTAACACCTATCAGGAAAGATCGGACAGGCTGGGGCTCTTTTCTCTTTAAAGAGAGTGCTGAGGGGTGACCTGATAGAGGTCTTCAAGGTTATAAAAGGATTGATAGGGTAGATGTAGAGATGATATTTTCACTAGCGGGCAAGCTCAGAACTAGGGGCCATAAATATAATATAGTTCCTAATAAATCCATAGGAAATTCAAAAGAAACCTCTTTACCCAGAGAGTGGTGAGAATGTAGAATTCACTACCACAAGGAGCAGTTGAGACGAATAGTATAGATGTATTTAAGGGGAATCTCAATAAACAAGAGGGAAAAAGGAGTAGAGGGATATGTTGATGGGGCGAGAGGAGGCTGGTGTGGAGGATAAACACCAGCATGGATGTGTTGGGCCAAATGGCCTGTTTTGTGCTGTAATTACTTTCTAATAGACTAATTTGTGCATACTCAAGTACACTCTTGCACTCACGCAACCACACTTGTACACATAGCCATTCATTTACAGAAGTAAAACTAGACATAGATCATCACAAGTCTGTGCTATGTTGTATTAAATATTTCAAAAAAAATCTGTGCTTTTTATAATTTGTGAAAAAACTTGAATCAGCAATATTTTTGCTAATAACTTATTTTAGCCTTTGCCCTTATATGACCATAACTTAATGTGAAAATATTTTGTTGAAGCTACATAAAAATGTTTCCAGAAAACATTTAAATAGCAAATTGGCAAATGGTTTACAAGAACATACCAAAGCATAGGTTAATGGGTATAGCAAACTGGGAGACATTGCTTGATTGCAGGCATCCCCAGACAGGATAGCAGGATGGGAACACTGAAAGACGGATGGATATGGAGGGGTATGAAAGGGTATGGGGAGTGAGGAGAGTGGGATTAGACTGGGTGGGATATTAAAGTGTATGGGGAATGAGCAGGAGATTGGGATTCGACTGAGTGGGATATTAAAAGGTATGGGGAGTGAGGAGAGTGATCAGACTCACTGGCAGATATGGATAGAGCAGCCTTTTCTGTGCTGTTGCATTCTATGGTGGTGATATACACAGAGGCTAACGTACTTATCTGACTCTTCATCCAGAGGCTCATATGTGTTCTGGTAACACTCTATCCTTTTCAGGAAGTCGGATATAGCTTCGTCATTGTTACAGTCACTGTAGTCTGGGCTGCCCAGTTTCACTTGCTAAATGGAGTAAAGTATAACTATTAGCAAACTGCTTTGGATATAGAAAAACCAAAAATACCACAGCTAAACAGAGAAAATAAATGAAAATTATCTGGAGATCCACAGTATTATGTCATCAACAATCAGGAACACTGTCTGTAACCTTACACTTTCAACATACAAATACTGAGCATTTCATGTTTCCATTGCAACTGGTAAATCACAGTTTTCGATTCTGTTGATCAGGATTTTATTTTTTAAATAATCCTTGAATCGACAATTGGTCAAACAATATCTCATCCCAGCTTTATAAAGGTCCACCTTGAAAGTGTGGTATTGATTTTCTCCTGCATGGTACAGGAGCTGAGCAAGAGCTTGCTCTTCAGGAGAGAAAAGCACCCAAACTGCATTAACCACTTCTACCAATCTAATTCTAGTTTAATAGCAACTTGATCATTAACATGCACATCAGATGAATCTCACAACTACTAATATCCAACTTACCACAATGTTCGTCTCAATAACCTTTGGATCTTCACACACCGACTCAACAAAAAACACCTTGATTTCACAAAATGGATCAGAAGATCCGTGATGAAAAGGGGAAAAAAGAGATAAATTTCATAAAGTTTAATCTTTCCATTTCCAGCAAATCAGCAAAACAAAAGAAACTGAAATAAACTCGACACTGGATTCCTCTGTCTAACTCCTCCACATTCAAACACATTGTTTCCTACCAATATTTAAAAAAAAAGAAAAAAACTATTTTTGTATTTCACAGACATATAAAAAAGGTTATTAGTTCATTACATTTATGACAGTTTTTCTCCACAAATTATATAATCTAATCCACTCTCCTGCTCACTCCCCATACACTTTAATATCCACCCAGTCTAATCCCCCACTCCCGCATACTCCCCATACACTTTAATACCCACCCATTCTAATCCCACACTCCTGCTCACTCCCCATACACTTTAATATCCACCCAGTCTAATCCCCCACTCCCGCCTACTCCCCATACACTTTAATACCCACCCATTCTAATCCCACACTCCTGCTCACTCCCCATACACTTTAATATCCACCCATTCTAATCCCACACTCCTGCTCACTCCCCATACACTTTAATGTCCACCCAGTCTAATCCCACACTCCTGCTCACTCCCCATACACTTTAATATCCACCCAGTCTAATCCCACACTCCTGCTCACTCCCCATACACTTTAATATCCACCCATTCTAATCCCACACTCCTGCTCACTCCCCATACACTTTAATATCCACCCATTCTAATCCCACACTCCTGCTCACTCCCCATACACTTTAATATCCACCCATTCTAATCCCACACTCCTGCTCACTCCCCATACACTTTAATATCCACCCATTCTAATCCCACACTCCTGCTCACTCCCCATACACTTTAATATCCACCCAGTCTAATCCCACTCTCCTGCACACTCCCCATACACTTTAATAACCACCCATTCTAATCCCACTCTCCTGCTCACTCCCCATACACTTTAATATCCACCCAGTCTAATCCCACACTCCTGCTCACTCCCCATACACTTTAATATCCACCCAGTCTAATCCCACACTCCTGCTCACTCCCCATACACTTTAATATCCACCCAGTCTAATCCCACACTCCTGCTCACTCCCCATACACTTTAATATCCACCCATTCTAATCCCACACTCCTGCTCACTCCCCATACACTTTAATAACCACCCATTCTAATCCCACTCTCCTGCTCACTCCCCATACACTTTAATAACCACCCAGTCTAATCCCACACTCCTGCTCACTCCCCATACACTTTAATATCCACCCATTCTAATCCCACACTCCTGCTCACTCCCCATACACTTTAATAACCACCCATTCTAATCCCACTCTCCTGCTCACTCCCCATACACTTTAATATCCACCCAGTCTAATCCCACACTCCTGCTCACTCCCCATACACTTTAATATCCACCCATTCTAATCCCACACTCCTGCTCACTCCCCATACACTTTAATATCCACCCATTCTAATCCACACTCCTGCTCACTCCCCATACACTTTAATATCCACCCATTCTAATCCCACACTCCTGCTCACTCCCCATACACTTTAATATCCACCCAGTCTAATCCCACTCTCCTGCTCACTCCCCATACACTTTAATATCCACCCAGTCTAATCCCACACTCCTGCTCACTCCCCATACACTTTAATATCCACCCAGTCTAATCCCACACTCCTGCTCACTCCCCATACACTTTAATATCCACCCAGTCTAATCCCACTCTCCTGCTCACTCCCCATACACTTTAATATCCACCCAGTCTAATCCCACACTCCTGCTCACTCCCCATACACTTTAATATCCACCCATTCTAATCCCACACTCCTGCTCACTCCCCATACACTTTAATATCCACCCAGTCTAATCCCACTCTCCTGCTCACTCCCCATACACTTTAATATCCACCCAGTCTAATCCCACACTCCTGCTCACTCCCCATACACTTTAATATCCACCCAGTCTAATCCCACACTCCTGCTCACTCCCCATACACTTTAATATCCACCCATTCTAATCCCACACTCCTGCTCACTCCCCATACACTTTAATAACCACCCATTCTAATCCCACTCTCCTGCTCACTCCCCATACACTTTAATATCCACCCATTCTAATCCCACACTCCTGCTCACTCCCCATACACTTTAATATCCACCCATTCTAATCCCACACTCCTGCTCACTCCCCATACACTTTAATAACCACCCATTCTAATCCCACTCTCCTGCTCACTCCCCATACACTTTAATATCCACCCAGTCTAATCCCACACTCCTGCTCACTCCCCATACACTTTAATATCCACCCAGTCTAATCCCACACTCCTGCTCACTCCCCATACACTTTAATATCCACCCATTCTAATCCCACACTCCTGCTCACTCCCCATACACTTTAATAACCACCCATTCTAATCCCACTCTCCTGCTCACTCCCCATACACTTTAATATCCACCCAGTCTAATCCCACACTCCTGCTCACTCCCCATACACTTTAATATCCACCCAGTCTAATCCCACACTCCTGCTCACTCCCCATACACTTTAATATCCACCCAGTCTAATCCCACACTCCTGCTCACTCCCCATACACTTTAATAACCACCCATTCTAATCCACTCTCCTGCTCACTCCCCATACACTTTAATATCCACCCATTCTAATCCCACACTCCTGCTCACTCCCCATACACTTTAATATCCACCCAGTCTAATCCCACACTCCTGCTCACTCCCCATACACTTTAATATCCACCCATTCTAATCCCACACTCCTGCTCACTCCCCATACACTTTAATATCCACCCATTCTAATCCCACTCTCCTGCTCACTCCCCATACACTTTAATATCCACCCATTCTAATCCACTCTCCTGCTCACTCCCCATACACTTTAATATCCACCCATTCTAATCCCACACTCCTGCTCACTCCCCATACACTTTAATATCCACCCATTCTAATCCCACACTCCTGCTCACTCCCCATACACTTTAATATCCACCCATTCTAATCCACTCTCCTGCTCACTCCCCATACACTTTAATATCCACCCATTCTAATCCCACTCTCCTGCTCACTCCCCATACACTTTAATATCCACCCATTCTAATCCCACACTCCTGCTCACTCCCCATACACATTAATAACCACCCATTCTAATCCCACTCTCCTGCTCACTCCCCATACACTTTAATATCCACCCATTCTAATCCCACACTCCTGCTCACTCCCCATACACTTTAATATCCACCCAGTCTAATCCACTCTCCTGCTCACTCCCCATACACTTTCATAACCACCCATTCTAATCCCACTCTCCTGCTCACTCCCCATACACTTTAATATCCACCCAGTCTAACCCACTCTCCTGCTCACTCCCCATACACTTTAATATCCACCCATTCTAATCCCACACTCCTGCTCACTCCCCATACACTTTAATAACCACCCATTCTAATCCCACTCTCCTGCTCACTCCCCATACACTTTAATATCCACCCAGTCTAATCCCACACTCCTGCTCACTCCCCATACACTTTAATATCCACCCAGTCTAATCCCACACTCCTGCTCACTCCCCATACACTTTAATATCCACCCATTCTAATCCCACACTCCTGCTCACTCCCCATACACTTTAATAACCACCCATTCTAATCCCACTCTCCTGCTCACTCCCCATACACTTTAATATCCACCCAGTCTAATCCCACACTCCTGCTCACTCCCCATACACTTTAATATCCACCCATTCTAATCCCACACTCCTGCTCACTCCCCATACACTTTAATATCCACCCAGTCTAATCCCACACTCCTGCTCACTCCCCATACACTTTAATATCCACCCATTCTAATCCACACTCCTGCTCACTCCCCATACACTTTAATATCCACCCATTCTAATCCACACTCCTGCTCACTCCCCATACACTTTAATAACCACCCAGTCTAATCCCACACTCCTGCTCACTCCCCATACACTTTAATAACCACCCATTCTAATCCACTCTCCTGCTCACTCCCCATACACTTTAATATCCACCCAGTCTAATCCCACACTCCTGCTCACTCCCCATACACTTTAATAACCACCCATTCTAATCCACTCTCCTGCTCACTCCCCATACACTTTAATAACCACCCAGTCTAATCCCACACTCCTGCTCACTCCCCATACACTTTAATAACCACCCATTCTAATCCACTCTCCTGCTCACTCCCCATACACTTTAATATCCACCCAGTCTAATCCCACTCTCCTGCTCACTCCCCATACACTTTAATATCCACCCAGTCTAATCCCACACTCCTGCTCACTCCCCATACACTTTAATATCCACCCATTCTAATCCACTCTCCTGCTCACTCCCCATACACTTTAATATCCACCCATTCTAATCCACACTCCTGCTCACTCCCCATACACTTTAATATCCACCCAGTCTAACCCCACACTCCTGCTCACTCCCCATACACTTTAATATCCACCCAGTCTAACCCCACACTCCTGCTCACTCCCCATACACT
The DNA here is from genome assembly GCF_036365525.1 of Heterodontus francisci. NCBI lineage: Eukaryota > Metazoa > Chordata > Chondrichthyes > Heterodontiformes > Heterodontidae > Heterodontus > Heterodontus francisci. Next base: position 93,450,235 of record NC_090389.1, on the reverse strand, counting down.
TTAATATCCACCCATTCTAATCCCACACTCCTGCTCACTCCCCATACACTTTAATATCCACCCATTCTAATCCCACACTCCTGCTCACTCCCCATACACTTTAATATCCACCCAGTCTAATCCCACACTCCTGCTCACTCCCCATACACTATAATATCCACCCAGTCTAATCCCACACTCCTGCTCACTCCCCATACACTTTAATATCCACCCATTCTAATCCCACTCTCCTGCTCACTCCCCATACACTTTAATATCCACCCAGTCTAATCCCACACTCCTGCTCACTCCCCATACACTTTAATACCCACCCAGTCTAATCCCACACTCCTGCTCACTCCCCATACACTTTAATATCCACCCAGTCTAATCCCACTCTCCTGCTCACTCCCCATATCCTTTAAAAGTCTTTTCTACTGCTACTGTCTGCAATTACAGTAAATGCATTGTTATACAATATAATCTGCTGTCTTTAGGTCAACTGCACTGACCAACATTCATTCACACAAACACAAATTGAACACATTTCAACATTTCTGATGATAGGTCATCAACCTGAAACGTGAACTCTGTTTCTCTCTCCACTGATGCTGCCAGACCTGCTGAGCATTTCCAGCACTTTGTTTCTATTTCAGGTTTCCAACATCTGCAGTATTTTGCTTTTATCACATCTATTCTGTAGCGTGCTTTCCAATTTGCTAGAATCTTTTACAAAAAGATCAGGACAGATTGCAGGTACCATCTGAGAGCATTAAAATTTAACCACAGTGTCTGGGGCTGAAAGCACAGATTTAACCACAGTGACTGGGGCTGAAAGCACAGATTTAACCAGTGTCTGGGACTGAAAGCACAGATTTAACCACAGTGACTGGGACTGAAAGCACAGATTTAACCACAGTGACTGGGGCTGAAAGCACAGATTTAACCAGTGTCTGGGACTGAAAGCACAGATTTAACCACAGTGACTGGGGCTGAAAGCACAGATTTAACCACAGTGTCTGGGGCTGAAAGCACAGATTTAACCACAGTGACTGGGACTGAAAGCACAGATTTAACCAGTGTCTGGGGCTGAAAGCACAGATTTAACCACAGTGACTGGGGCTGAAAGCACAGTTTTAACCACAGTGTCTGGGGCTGAAAGCACAGATTTAACCAGTGTCTGGGGCTGAAAGCACAGATTTAACCACAGTGACTGGGGCTGAAAGCACAGATTTAACCACAGTGACTGGGGCTGAAAGCACAGATTTAACCACAGTGTCTGGGGCTGAAAGCACAGATTTAACCAGTGTCTGGGGCTGAAAGCACAGATTTAACCACAGTGACTGGGACTGAAAGCACAGATTTAACCACAGTGACTGGGACTGAAAGCACAGATTTAACCACAGTGTCTGGGGCTGAAAGCACAGTTTTAACCAGTGTCTGGGACTGAAAGCACAGATTTAACCACAGTGACTGGGGCTGAAAGCACAGATTTAACCAGTGTCTGGGGCTGAAAGCACAGATTTAACCAGTGTCTGGGGCTGAAAGCACAGATTTAACCACAGTGACTGGGACTGAAAGCACAGATTTAACCACAGTGACTGGGACTGAAAGCACAGATTTAACCACAGTGACTGGGGCTGAAAGCACAGATTTAACCAGTGTCTGGGGCTGAAAGCACAGATTTAACCAGTGTCTGGGGCTGAAAGCACAGATTTAACCACAGTGACTGGGACTGAAAGCACAGATTTAACCACAGTGACTGGGACTGAAAGCACAGATTTAACCACAGTGTCTGGGGCTGAAAGCACAGTTTTAACCAGTGTCTGGGACTGAAAGCACAGATTTAACCACAGTGACTGGGGCTGAAAGCACAGATTTAACCAGTGTCTGGGGCTGAAAGCACAGATTTAACCACAGTGTCTAGGGCTGAAAGCACAGATTTAACCAGTGACTGGGGCTGAAAGCACAGATTTAACCAGTGTCTGGGACTGAAAGCACAGATTTAACCAGTGTCTGGGGCTGAAAGCACAGATTTAACCACAGTGACTGGGACTGAAAGCACAGATTTAACCAGTGACTGGGGCTGAAAGCACAGATTTAACCAGTGACTGGGGCTGAAAGCACAGATTTAACCAGTGTCTGGGACTGAAAGCACAGATTTAACCAGTGTCTGGGACTGAAAGCACAGATTTAACCAGTGTCTGGGGCTGAAAGCACAGATTTAACCACAGTGACTGGGGCTGAAAGCACAGATTTAACCAGTGACTGGGGCTGAAAGCACAGATTTAACCAGTGTCTGGGACTGAAAGCACAGATTTAACCAGTGTCTGGGGCTGAAAGCACAGATTTAACCACAGTGACTGGGACTGAAAGCACAGATTTAACCACAGTGTCTGGGGCTGAAGGCACAGATTTAACCAGTGTCTGGGGCTGAAAGCACAGATTTAACCACAGTGACTGGGGCTGAAAGCACAGATTTAACCACAGTGACTGGGGCTGAAGGCACAGATTTAACCAGTGTCTGGGGCTGAAAGCACAGATTTAACCAGTGTCTGGGGCTGAAAGCACAGATTTAACCACAGTGACTGGGGCTGAAGGCACAGATTTAACCAGTGTCTGGGGCTGAAAGCACAGATTTAACCAGTGTCTGGGGCTGAAAGCACAGATTTAACCACAGTGACTGGGGCTCAAAGCACAGATTTAACCACAGTGACTGGGACTGAAAGCACAGATTTAACCACAGTGACTGGGGCTGAAAGCACAGATTTAACCACAGTGACTGGGGCTGAAAGCACAGATTTAACCACAGTGACTGGGGCTGAAGGCACAGATTTAACCAGTGTCTGGGGCTGAAAGCACAGATTTAACCAGTGTCTGGGGCTGAAAGCACAGATTTAACCACAGTGACTGGGACTGAAAGCACAGATTTAACCACAGTGACTGGGGCTGAAGGCACAGATTTAACCAGTGTCTGGGGCTGAAAGCACAGATTTAACCAGTGTCTGGGGCTGAAAGCACAGATTTAACCACAGTGACTGGGACTGAAAGCACAGATTTAACCAGTGTCTGGGGCTGAAAGCACAGATTTAACCAGTGTCTGGGGCTGAAAGCACAGATTTAACCAGTGTCTGGGGCTGAAAGCACAGATTTAACCAGTGTCTGGGGCTGAAAGCACAGATTTAACCAGTGTCTGGGGCTGAAAGCACAGATTTAACCAGTGTCTGGGGCTGAAAGCACAGATTTAACCAGTGTCTGGGGCTGAAAGCACAGATTTAACCACAGTGACTGGGGCTGAAGGCACAGATTTAACCAGTGACTGGGACTGAAAGCACAGATTTAACCAGTGTCTGGGGCTGAAAGCACAGATTTAACCAGTGTCTGGGGCTGAAAGCACAGATTTAACCAGTTTCTGGGGCTGAAGGCACAGATTTAACCAGTGACTGGGACTGAAAGCACAGATTTAACCACAGTGTCTGGGGCTGAAAGCACAGATTTAACCAGTGTCTGGGGCTGAAAGCACAGATTTAACCACAGTGACTGGGGCTGAAGGCACAGATTTAACCACAGTGACTGGGGCTGAAGGCACAGATTTAACCACAGTGACTGGGGCTGAAAGCACAGATTTAACCACAGTGACTGGGGCTGAAGGCACAGATTTAACCAGTGACTGGGACTGAAAGCACAGATTTAACCAGTGTCTGGGGCTGAAAGCACAGATTTAACCAGTGTCTGGGGATGAAGGCACAGATTTAACCAGTGACTGGGACTGAAAGCACAGATTTAAACAGTGTCTGGGGCTGAAAGCACAGATTTAACCAGTGTCTGGGGCTGAAAGCACAGATTTAACCACAGTGTCTGGGGCTGAAAGCACAGATTTAACCAGTGTCTGGGGCTGAAAGCACAGATTTAACCACAGTGACTGGGGCTGAAGGCACAGATTTAACCACAGTGACTGGGACTGAAAGCACAGATTTAACCAGTGTCTGGGGCTGAAAGCACAGATTTAACCAGTGTCTGGGGCTGAAAGCACAGATTTAATCACAGTGACTGGGACTGAAAGCACAGATTTAACCACAGTGACTGGGGCTGAAGGCACAGATTTAACCACAGTGACTGGGACTGAAAGCACAGATTTAACCAGTGACTGGGGCTGAAGGCACAGATTTAACCACAGTAACTGGGACTGAAAGCACAGATTTAACCACAGTGACTGGGACTGAAAGCACAGATTTAACCAGTGTCTGGGGCTGAAGGCACAGATTTAACCACAGTGACTGGGACTGAAAGCACAGATTTAACCAGTGTCTGGGGCTGAAAGCACAGATTTAACCAGTGTCTGGGGCTGAAAGCACAGATTTAACCAGTGTCTGGGGCTGAAAGCACAGATTTAACCACAGTGACTGGGACTGAAAGCACAGATTTAACCAGTGTCTGGGGCTGAAAGCACAGATTTAGCCAGTGTCTGGGGCTGAAGGCACAGATTTAACCAGTGTCTGGGGCTGAAGGCACAGATTTAACCAGTGTCTGGGGCTGAAAGCACAGATTTAACCAGTGTCTGGGGCTGAAAGCACAGATTTAACCAGTGTCTGGGGCTGAAGGCACAGATTTAACCAGTGACTGGGGCTGAAAGCACAGATTTAACCACAGTGACTGCGGCTGAAAGCACAGATTTAACCAGTGTCTGGGACTGAAAGCACAGATTTAACCACAGTGACTGGGGCTGAAAGCACAGATTTAACCAGTGACTGGGGCTGAAAGCACAGATTTAACCACAGTGACTGGGGCTGAAAGCACAGATTTAACCACAGTGACTGGGGCTGAAAGCACAGATTTAACCACAGTGACTGCGGCTGCAAGCACAGATTTAACCAGTGTCTGGGGCTGAAAGCACAGATTTAACCAGTGACTGGGGCTGAAAGCACAGATTTAACCAGTGTCTGGGGCTGAAAGCACAGATTTAACCACAGTGACTGGGGCTGAAAGCACAGATTTAACCACAGTGTCTGGGGCTGAAAGCACAGATTTAACCAGTGTCTGGGGCTGAAAGCACAGATTTAACCACAGTGACTGGGGCTGAAAGCACAGATTTAACCAGTGTCTGGGGCTGAAAGCACAGATTTAACCACAGTGTCTGGGGCTAAAAGCACAGATTTAACTACAGTGTCTGGGGCTGAAAGCACAGATTTAACCCCGGTGACTGGGGCTGAAAGCACAGATTTAACCAGTGTCTGGGACTGAAAGCACAGATTTAACCACAGTGACTGGGGCTGAAAGCACAGATTTAACCAGTGTCTGGGGCTGAAAGCACAGATTTAACCACAGTGGCTGGGGCTGAAAGCACAGATTTAACCACAGTGACTGGGACTGAAAGCACAGATTTAACCCCGGTGACTGGGGCTGAAAGCACAGATTTAACCACAGTGTCTGGGGCTGAAAGCACAGATTTAACCAGTGTCTGGGGCTGAAAGCACAGATTTAACCACAGTGACTGGGGCTGAAAGCACAGATTTAACCAGTGTCTGGGGCTGAAAGCACAGATTTAACCACAGTGTCTGGGGCTGAAAGCACAGATTTAACCACAGTGTCTGGGGCTGAAAGCACAGATTTAATCCCGGTGACTGGGGCTGAAAGCACAGATTTAACCAGTGTCTGGGACTGAAAGCACAGATTTAACCACAGTGACTGGGGCTGAAAGCACAGATTTAACCAGTGTCTGGGGCTGAAAGCACAGATTTAACCACAGTGACTGGGGCTGAAAGCACAGATTTAACCACAGTGACTGGGACTGAAAGCACAGATTTAACCAGTGTCTGGGACTGAAAGCACAGATTTAACCACAGTGACTGGGGCTGAAAGCACAGATTTAACCACAGTGACTGGGGCTGAAAGCACAGATTTAACCAGTGTCTGGGACTGAAAGCACAGATTTAACCAGTGTCTGGGGCTGAAAGCACAGATTTAACCAGTGTCTGGGACTGAAAGCACAGATTTAACCACAGTGACTGGGGCTGAAAGCACAGAATTAACCAGTGTCTGGGACTGAAAGCACAGATTTAACCAGTGTCTGGGACTGAAAGCACAGATTTAACCACAGTGACTGGGGCTGAAAGCACAGATTTAACCACAGTGTCTGGGACTGAAAGCACAGATTTAACCAGTGTCTGGGGCTGAAAGCACAGATTTAACCACAGTGACTGGGGCTGAAAGCACAGATTTAACCAGTGTCTGGGGCTGAAAGCACAGATTTAACCACAGTGTCTGGGGCTGAAAGCACAGATTTAACCAGTGTCTGGGACTGAAAGCACAGATTTAACCAGTGTCTGGGGCTGAAGGCACAGATTTAACCAGTGGCTGGGGCTGAAGGCACAGATTTAACCAGTGTCTGGGGCTGAAGGCACAGATTTAACCAGTGTCTGGGGCTGAAGGCACAGATTTAACCAGTGTCTGGGGCTGAAAGCACAGATTTAACCAGTGACTGGGGCTGAAAGCACAGATTTAACCAGTGTCTGGGGCTGAAGGCACAGATTTAACCAGTGACTGGGGCTGAAAGCACAGATTTAACCACAGTGACTGGGGCTGAAAGCACAGATTTAACCACAGTGACTGGGGCTGAAAGCACAGATTTAACCACAGTGACTGCGGCTGAAAGCACAGATTTAACCAGTGTCTGGGACTGAAAGCACAGATTTAACCACAGTGACTGGGGCTGAAAGCACAGATTTAACCAGTGACTGGGGCTGAAAGCACAGATTTAACCACAGTGACTGGGGCTGAAAGCACAGATTTAACCACAGTGACTGGGGCTGAAAGCACAGATTTAACCACAGTGACTGCGGCTGAAAGCACAGATTTAACCAGTGTCTGGGGCTGAAAGCACAGATTTAACCAGTGACTGGGGCTGAAAGCACAGATTTAACCAGTGTCTGGGGCTGAAAGCACAGATTTAACCACAGTGACTGGGGCTGAAAGCACAGATTTAACCACAGTGACTGGGGCTGAAAGCACAGATTTAACCAGTGTCTAGGGCTGAAAGCACAGATGTAACCAGTGACTGGGGCTGAAAGCACAGATTTAACAGTGACTGGGGCTGAAAGCACAGATTTAACCACAGTGTCTGGGGCTGAAAGCACAGATTTAACCAGTGACTGGGGCTGAAAGCACAGATTTAACCACAGTGTCTGGGGCTGAAAGCACAGATTTAACCAGTGACTGGGGCTGAAAGCACAGATTTAACCACAGTGACTGGGGCTGAAAGCACAGATTTAACCACAGTGACTGGGGCTGAAAGCACAGATTTAACCACAGTGACTGGGGCTGAAAGCACAGATTTAACCAGTGTCTGGGGCTGAAAGCACAGATTTAACCAGTGTCTGGGGCTGAAAGCACAGATTTAACCAGTGTCTGGGGCTGAAAGCACAGATTTAACCAGTGTCTGGGGCTGAAAGCACAGATTTAACCAGTGTCTGGGGCTGAAAGCACAGATTTAACCAGTGTCTGGGGCTGAAAGCACAGATTTAACCAGTGACTGGGGCTGAAAGCACAGATTTAACCACAGTGACTGGGGCTGAAAGCACAGATTTAACCACAGTGACTGGGGCTGAAGGCCCAGATTTAACCAGTGTCTGGGGCTGAAAGCACAGATTTAACCAGTGTCTGGGGCTGAAAGCACAGATTTAACCAGTGTCTGGGGCTGAAGGCACAGATTTAACCAGTGTCTGGGGCTGAAAGCACAGATTTAACCAGTGTCTGGGGCTGAAAGCACAGATTTAACCAGTGTCTGGGGCTGAAAGCACAGATTTAACCAGTGTCTGGGGCTGAAAGCACAGATTTAACCAGTGTCTGGGGCTGAAGGCACAGATTTAACCAGTGTCTGGGGCTGAAAGCACAGATTTAACCAGTGTCTGGGGCTGAAAGCACAGATTTAACCAGTGTCTGGGGCTGAAAGCACAGATTTAACCAGTGTCTGGGGCTGAAAGCACAGATTTAACCAGTGTCTGGGGCTGAAGGCACAGATTTAACCAGTGTCTGCGGCTGAAGGCACAGATTTAACCAGTGTCTGGGGCTGAAAGCACAGATTTAACCAGTATCTGGGGCTGAAAGCACAGATTTAACCAGTGTCTGGGGCTGAAAGCACAGATTTAACCAGTGTCTGGGGCTGAAAGCACAGATTTAACCAGTGTCTGGGGCTGAAAGCACAGATTTAACCAGTGTCTGGGGCTGAAAGCACAGATTTAACCAGTGACTGGGGCTGAAAGCACAGATTTAACCAGTGTCTGGGGCTGAAAGCACAGATTTAACCACAGTGACTGGGGCTGAAAGCACAGATTTAACCACAGTGTCTGGGGCTGAAAGCACAGATTTAACCAGTGTCTGGGGCTGAAAGCACAGATTTAACCACAGTGACTGGGGCTGAAAGCACAGATTTAACCAGTGTCTGGGGCTGAAAGCACAGATTTAACCACAGTGTCTGGGGCTAAAAGCACAGATTTAACCACAGTGTCTGGGGCTGAATGCACAGATTTAACCCCGGTGACTGGGGCTGAAAGCACAGATTTAACCAGTGTCTGGGACTGAAAGCACAGATTTAACCACAGTGACTGGGGCTGAAAGCACAGATTTAACCAGTGTCTGGGGCTGAAAGCACAGATTTAACCACAGTGGCTGGGGCTGAAAGCACAGATTTAACCACAGTGACTGGGACTGAAAGCACAGATTTAACCCCGGTGACTGGGGCTGAAAGCACAGATTTAACCAGTGTCTGGGGCTGAAAGCACAGATTTAACCAGTGACTGGGGCTGAAGGCACAGATTTAACCAGTGTCTGGGGCTGAAAGCACAGATTTAACCAGTCTGGGGCTGAAAGCACAGATTTAACCAGTGTCTGGGGCTGAAGGCACAGATTTAACCAGTGTCTGGGGCTGAAAGCACAGATTTAACCAGTGTCTGGGGCTGAAAGCACAGATTTAACCACAGTGTCTGGGGCTGAAAGCACAGATTTAACCCCGGTGACTGGGGCTGAAAGCACAGATTTAACCACAGTGACTGGGGCTGAAAGCACAGATTTAACCAGTGTCTGGGACTGAAAGCACAGATTTAACCACAGTGACTGGGGCTGAAAGCACAGATTTAACCAGTGTCTGGGGCTGAAAGCACAGATTTAACCACAGTGACTGGGGCTGAAAGCACAGATTTAACCACAGTGTCTGGGGCTGAAAGCACAGATTTAACCAGTGTCTGGGGCTGAAAGCACAGATTTAACCAGTGTCTGGGGCTGAAAGCACAGATTTAACCAGTGTCTGGGGCTGAAAGCACAGATTTAACCACAGTGACTGGGGCTGAAAGCACAGATTTAACCAGTGTCTGGGGCTGAAAGCACAGATTTAACCACAGTGTCTGGGGCTGAAAGCACAGATTTAACCACAGTGTCTGGGGCTGAAAGCACAGATTTAACCAGTGTCTGGGGCTGAAAGCACAGATTTAACCACAGTGACTGGGGCTGAAAGCACAGATTTAACCAGTGTCTGGGGCTGAAAGCACAGATTTAACCACAGTGTCTGGGGCTGAAAGCACAGATTTAACCACAGTGTCTGGGGCTGAAAGCACAGATTTAATCCCGGTGACTGGGGCTGAAAGCACAGATTTAATCCCGGTGACTGGGGCTGAAAGCACAGATTTAACCAGTGTCTGGGACTGAAAGCACAGATTTAACCACAGTGACTGGGGCTGAAAGCACAGATTTAACCAGTGTCTGGGGCTGAAAGCACAGATTTAACCACAGTGACTGGGGCTGAAAGCACAGATTTAACCACAGTGACTGGGACTGAAAGCACAGATTTAACCAGTGTCTGGGGCTGAAAGCACAGATTTAACCAGTGTCTGGGACTGAAAGCACAGATTTAACCACAGTGACTGGGACTGAAAGCATAGATTTAACCAGTGTCTGGGGCTGAAAGCACAGATTTAACCAGTGACTGGGACTGAAAGCACAGATTTAACCAGTGACTGGGACTGAAAGCACAGATTTAACCAGTGTCTGGGGCTGAAAGCACAGATTTAACCACAGTGACTGGGGCTGAAAGCACAGATTTAACCACAGTGACTGGGGCTGAAAGCACAGATTTAACCAGTGTCTGGGACTGAATGCACAGATTTAACCAGTGTCTGGGGCTGAAAGCACAGATTTAACCAGTGTCTGGGACTGAAAGCACAGATTTAACCACAGTGACTGGGGCTGAAAGCACAGATTTAACCAGTGTCTGGGACTGAAAGCACAGATTTAACCAGTGTCTGGGACTGAAAGCACAGATTTAACCACAGTGACTGGGGCTGAAAGCACAGATTTAACCACAGTGTCTGGGACTGACAGCACAGATTTAACCAGTGTCTGGGGCTGAAAGCACAGATTTAACCACAGTGACTGGGGCTGAAAGCACAGATTTAACCAGTGTCTGGGGCTGAAAGCACAGATTTAACCACAGTGTCTGGGGCTGAAAGCACAGATTTAACCACAGTGTCTGGGGCTGAAAGCACAGATTTAACCAGTGTCTGGGACTGAAAGCACAGATTTAACCAGTGTCTGGGGCTGAAAGCACAGATTTAACCAGTGTCTGGGGCTGAAAGCACAGATTTAACCAGTGACTGGGGCTGAAAGCACAGATTTAACCAGTGTCTGGGGCTGAAGGCACAGATTTAACCAGTGACTGGGGCTGAAAGCACAGATTTAACCACAGTGACTGGGGCTGAAAGCACAGATTTAACCACAGTGACTGGGGCTGAAAGCACAGATTTAACCACAGTGACTGCGGCTGAAAGCACAGATTTAACCAGTGTCTGGGACTGAAAGCACAGATTTAACCACAGTGACTGGGGCTGAAAGCACAGATTTAACCACAGTGTCTGGGGCTGAAAGCACAGATTTAACCAGTGTCTGGGACTGAAAGCACAGATTTAACCAGTGTCTGGGGCTGAAGGCACAGATTTAACCAGTGTCTGGGGCTGAAAGCACAGATTTAACCAGTGACTGGGGCTGAAAGCACAGATTTAACCAGTGTCTGGGGCTGAAGGCACAGATTTAACCAGTGACTGGGGCTGAAAGCACAGATTTAACCACAGTGACTGGGGCTGAAAGCACAGATTTAACCACAGTGACTGGGGCTGAAAGCACAGATTTAACCACAGTGACTGGGGCTGAAAGCACAGATTTAACCAGTGTCTGGGGCTGAAAGCACAGATTTAACCAGTGTCTGGGACTGAAAGCACAGATTTAACCAGTGTCTGGGGCTGAAGGCACAGATTTAACCAGTGTCTGGGGCTGAAAGCACAGATTTAACCAGTGACTGGGGCTGAAAGCACAGATTTAACCAGTGTCTGGGGCTGAAGGCACAGATTTAACCAGTGACTGGGGCTGAAAGCACAGATTTAACCACAGTGACTGGGGCTGAAAGCACAGATTTAACCACAGTGACTGGGGCTGAAAGCACAGATTTAACCACAGTGACTGCGGCTGAAAGCACAGATTTAACCAGTGTCTGGGACTGAAAGCACAGATTTAACCACAGTGACTGGGGCTGAAAGCACAGATTTAACCAGTGACTGGGGCTGAAAGCACAGATTTAACCACAGTGACTGGGGCTGAAAGCACAGATTTAACCACAGTGACTGGGGCTGAAAGCACAGATTTAACCACAGTGACTGCGGCTGAAAGCACAGATTTAACCAGTGTCTGGGGCTGAAAGCACAGATTTAACCAGTGACTGGGGCTGAAAGCACAGATTTAACCAGTGACTGGGGCTGAAAGCACAGATTTAACCAGTGTCTGGGGCTGAAAGCACAGATTTAACCACAGTGACTGGGGCTGAAAGCACAGATTTAACCACAGTGACTGGGGCTGAAAGCACAGATTTAACCAGTGTCTGGGGCTGAAAGCACAGATTTAACCAGTGACTGGGGCTGAAAGCACAGATTTAACAGTGACTGGGGCTGAAAGCACAGATTTAACCACAGTGTCTGGGGCTGAAAGCACAGATTTAACCAGTGACTGGGGCTGAAAGCACAGATTTAACCACAGTGTCTGGGGCTGAAAGCACAGATTTAACCAGTGACTGGGGCTGAAAGCACAGATTTAACCACAGTGTCTGGGGCTGAAAGCACAGATTTAACCAGTGACTGGGGCTGAAAGCACAGATTTAACCACAGTGACTGGGGCTGAAGGCACAGATTTAACCACAGTAACTGGGACTGAAAGCACAGATTTAACCACAGTGACTGGGGCTGAAAGCACAGATTTAACCAGTGTCTGGGGCTGAAGGCACAGATTTAACCACAGTGACTGGGACTGAAAGCACAGATTTAACCAGTGTCTGGGGCTGAAAGCACAGATTTAACCAGTGTCTGGGGCTGAAAGCACAGATTTAACCAGTGTCTGGGGCTGAAAGCACAGATTTAACCACAGTGACTGGGACTGAAAGCACAGATTTAACCAGTGTCTGGGGCTGAAAGCACAGATTTAACCAGTGTCTGGGGCTGAAGGCACAGATTTAACCAGTGTCTGGGGCTGAAGGCACAGATTTAACCAGTGTCTGGGGCTGAAAGCACAGATTTAACCAGTGTCTGGGGCTGAAAGCACAGATTTAACCAGTGTCTGGGGCTGAAGGCACAGATTTAACCAGTGTCTGGGGCTGAAAGCACAGATTTAACCAGTGTCTGGGGCTGAAAGCACAGATTTAACCAGTGTCTGGGGCTGAAAGCACAGATTTTACCAGTGTCTGGGGCTGAAGGCACAGATTTAACCAGTGACTGGGGCTGAAAGCACAGATTTAACTACAGTGACTGGGGCTGAAAGCACAGATTTAACCACAGTGACTGGGGCTGAAAGCACAGATTTAACCAGTGTCTGGGGCTGAAAGCACAGATTTAACCAGTGTCTGGGGCTGAAAGCACAGATTTAACCAGTGTCTGGGGCTGAAAGCACAGATTTAACCACAGTGTCTGGGGCTGAAAGCACAGATTTAACCAGTGTCTGGGGCTGAAAGCACAGATTTAACCAGTGACTGGGGCTGAAAGCACAGATTTAACCACAGTGACTGGGGCTGAAAGCACAGATTTAACCACAGTGACTGGGGCTGAAGGCCCAGATTTAACCAGTGTCTGGGGCTGAAAGCACAGATTTAACCAGTGTCTGGGGCTGAAAGCACAGATTTAACCAGTGTCTGGGGCTGAAGGCACAGATTTAACCAGTGTCTGGGGCTGAAAGCACAGATTTAACCAGTGTCTGGGGCTGAAAGCACAGATTTAACCAGTGTCTGGGGCTGAAAGCACAGATTTTACCAGTGTCTGGGGCTGAAGGCACAGATTTAACCAGTGTCTGGGGCTGAAAGCACAGATTTAACCAGTGTCTGGGGCTGAAAGCACAGATTTAACCAGTGTCTGGGGCTGAAGGCACAGATTTAACCAGTGTCTGCGGCTGAAGGCACAGATTTAACCAGTGTCTGGGGCTGAAAGCACAGATTTAACCAGTATCTGGGGCTGAAAGCACAGATTTAACCAGTGTCTGGGGCTGAAAGCACAGATTTAACCAGTGTCTGGGGCTGAAAGCACAGATTTAACCAGTGTCTGGGGCTGAAAGCACAGATTTAACCAGTGTCTGGGGCTGAAAGCACAGATTTAACCACAGTGACTGGGACTGAAAGCACAGATTTAACCACAGTGACTGGGACTGAAAGCACAGATTTAACCAGTGACTGGGGTTGAAAGCACAGATTTAACCACAGTGACTGGGGCTGAAAGCACAGATTTAACCACAGTGACTGGGCTAAAAGCACAGATTTAACCACAGTGACTGAGCTAAAAGCACAGCTTTAACTACAGAGGGAGGCAGTGGTGTCATGGTCATATCACTGGACTAGTAATCCAGAGCCCAGGCTAATGTCCTGGGGACATGGGTTCAAATCCCATCACAGCAAATGATGAAATTTGAACTCAATTAATAAAAAAAATCTGGAATTCAAAGCTAGTCTCATGGTGACCATGAAACCATTGTCAATTGTTTTAAAAACCCATCTGATTCACTAATATCTTGGGGAACTTAGGGAAGGAAATCTGCTGTCGTTACCTGGTCTGGCCTATATGTGACTCCAGATCCACAGCAATGTGGTTGACTCCTAAATGCCCTCTGAAATGGCCTAGCAAGCCAAGGGCAATTAGGGATGGGCAATAAATGCTGGCCTAGTCAGCGACGCCCACATCCCAAAAACAAATTAAATAAAGTACATGTAGACATTAGTAAACCAGTTGTTCTTTTCACAAAAACCTAGCACTTTTCATGGGCATGTCATCTGGTGCCATTCCATAAATGATCAGATTTATTGAACCCAGTATCATCACCACTAGGTTACCTGTATCTAACTACACCTCTCGTTTGAAGAATGGGGTACATTATCGCAACGTCTCAGCACTGTTACTTCCTCCAGCACTCGACATCCTCCACACACTGCACCAATCAGGCTCCACAGGCTAAAGAGCCCAGTCAAGAGCTGCTGAAAGGTAGAGGATTGCTCCAGGTCTTTTGCAGATGTTATCATAGCGATTCTAAGATCAGCCAAAGACTTAGTGGAATGATTTTTGATGTTATCCTCAGGTTTCCTGCCTGGTAGGTGGTCGTGTAAAATTAATTCACCCAGCACAGCTGTGTATGTGAACACAATTCATTTATCCAGGTCAGTCAATCTAATTGGACATGCCTCATCCAACATATACACACACGAGAATAATAATAATCTGCTGTTGCGGTCTGGATTAATGACCTGGAGACATGAGTTTAAAGCCCACTACAGCAGCTGGGGCAATTAAATTCAATTAATTAAATAAAATCAGGAATAAAAAGCTAGTCTCAGTAATGGTGCCATGAAACTTTCATCAATTGCCGTAAAAACCATTGGTTCCCTAATGCCCTTTAGGGAAGGAAATCTGGTCAGGTCTGGCCTACATGTGACTCCAGACCCACAGCAATCTGGTTGACTCTTAACTGCCCTCTGAAATGGCCAAGCAAGCCACTCAGTTATATTCAAGAACACGGCTCACCACCACCTTCGCAAGGGCAATTAGGGATGGGCAATAAATGCTGGCCTTCCAGCAATGCCTCCTAAAGCCATGAATGAATAAAAAACAATCCTGCTTCAGTTAAAAACTATAGTGAGAACTGAGGATGATGCAGGACCAAAGTAAAGGCAGGACTGGCTGAAGAGCATCGACACGGTTGGCTCACCACGCCAGTCCATTTACTGCCAACTTCCTGCTTGTTCCTTCTGGGGACACTGCACTGGGCAGTACCAGCTTGAGGAGGTACGGTATCCCGGGCTTCAGATGGACAGATGATATCAAAAGGAACTGAGTAATGGTAGATAGGCAAATCTGGTGGTTGCTGTCAACTCACATGTGGTGCAACATATGGACCTGAAGAACTGAACCAAATAGTAATAAAATGGTAAAATATAAAAGCAACAAGAATACATAAAAAGACAGCAGGGAATAACGAAATACAAGGGCACTGAAGGGTAAAGGGACTGCACAAAGAGCAAGTGGCTTGGATGGGGTGAGGACAATGCTGACAACATGGAAAAGAGAGATGCATCAGCTGTATAGCTCTATAAACCACGGGGGATGATCCCTGCATCGTTCTGCAAGAAACAGTGTTCACATCCATTCTATTTTTCTTTGTTGCGCTTTCTGCTGCAGTACATCGAGGATTCTGAGCAAGCAGCACAGTATTTGAGTAAATACGGTAAACACTAGAAGTTAAAAGCAGCAGTATTTGTCTCCTCATAGGTTTACAATTCAGCAGCATGAAATAGGATAGCCCTGCAATGCCTCGAGGCAGAGTCAATCCTGCACACCCAGCAATCATTCCAAACTAACCTTGTATCCATTCTGTTCTGCAAAATTTATAATGGTTTCTCTCCGTTCCCGTGTCGTGTTTGTGGCATCAAAGACCTGTTAAGAGATTATTAGAAGTATTTTCAGTAAGTGGTGGGGGTGCTGGGTAGAAACAAGAATGGGAGGAAACAGTCCCTAATACACAAAGCAATAGAACCGATAAGGGTGCTGAAGTCCATTACTTGTTGCAGTATACTGAACTCTTTTCACTACTCTTTGTTCATCCTCAGACCTGTCCTACTTATTCCAGCACTGAGTTTCAGCCTAGGAATAAAATCAGTCTGAAATAAGAGAGCTTTTCCCATCTGTATGTCCAAATATTGTCTTTAAGCAGCGATTATTTGTCAAACCTGCTACGATTTAATTCAAATAGAATAATTGAGGGAGGAGGTGGCTTAGTGGTAATGTCACTAGACTAGTAATCCAGAGCCCAGGCTAATGCTCCAGGAACATGGGTTCGAATCCCACCACGGCAGATGGTGAAATTTGAATTCAATTAATAAATCTGGAATTAAAAGCTAGTTTAATGGTGACCATGAAACCATTGTAGATTGCTGTAAAAATCCATTTGGTTCACTATTGTCCTTTAGGGAAGGAAATCTGCTGTCCTTACCTGGTCTGGCCTACATGTGACTCCAGACCACACAGCAATGTGGTTGACTCTTAAAATGCCCTCTGAAATGGCCTAGCAAGCCACTCCATTCAAGGGCAGTTAGGAAGGGCAATAAATGCTGGCCCAGCCAGCCATGCCCACATCTCAGAAACAAATAAAAGAAATTAAATCTGTTTGTTTTATCACCCCTTCAACTTACAATCATTCAAACTGTTGAACAGGCCTACTCGTGTTCCCATGTTAACATTCCTACATCAGACAGTTCAGAATGCGCTAACATTTCAAGGCATCAACCTGCCACATTTAGGACTATTTTGCCTCTGGGCTAAAAGGTTGCATCACTTAAGCACATAGCCCAGACTGACAATCTAGTGCAGTACTGAAAAAGCACTGTATTGTCTGAGGTGCTAAACTGAGGACCTGACTGACTCTTCTGGTGGCTTTGGGTGGATGCTGAAGATCCTTTGTTACTATCAACAACAGTAGAGACTTCCCCCAGTGTCCTGACCAATTCCACCAGACAAACTTTAACTGGCCATTCATTGCATTTCTATTCATTGGCTCTTCTGTGCCAAATTGGCTTGTCATAGTCATACAGCATAGAAACAGGCCCGTCGGCCCACCGCATCCATGCTGACCATAATGCCTATCTATACTAATCCCACCTGCCTGCATTAATTCCATATTCTCTATACCTTGCTCATTCAAGTACCTGTCCAGATGCCTCTTAAATGCTGCTACTGTTCCTGCCACCACCACCTCCTCAGGCAGCTCATTCCAGATACCCACTATTCTTTGAGTGAAAAGTTTACTCCTTTGATCCCCTTTAAACCTACTCCCTCTCACCTTAAATCTATGCCCTCTAGCTTTAGTCACCCCTACCATGGGAAACAGACTCTGGCTATCTACCCTATCTATGCCTCTCATAATTTTATATACCTCTATCATGTCCCCTCTCAGCCTCCTTCGCTCCAGGGAAAACAGACCCAGCCTATCCAATCTCTCTTTATAACTCAAGCCCTCCAAACCAGGCAACATCCTTGTGAATCTTTTCTGCACCCTCTCTAGCTTAATCACATCTTTCCTGTAGTGCGGCGACCAGAACTGCACACGGTACTCCAAATGCGGCCTAACCAACGTTATGTACAACTGTAACATGACGTCCCAACTCTTGTACTCAGTGCCTCGGCCGATAAAGGCAAGCATGCCATACGCCTTCTTCACCACCCTGTCTACCTGTGTTGCCACTTTCAGGGAACTATGTACTTGCACCCCAAGTTCTCTCTGCTCAACAACATTCCCCAGGGCCCTGCCATTCACTGTATATGTCCTGCCCTGGTTTAACTTCCCAAAATGCATCACTTCACACTTGTCTGCATTAAATTCCATTTGCCAATCCCTTGCCCACTTTCCCAGTTGATCTATATCCTGTTGTAACCTTAGACAACCTTCTTCACTGTCCACTATACCACCAATGTTGGTGTCATCTGCAAATTTGCTAATCTTGCCCCTTACATTCACATCTAAGTCATTCATATATATGACAACAACAGAGGGCCCAGCACCGATCCCTGCGGCACACCACTGGTC
Organism: Heterodontus francisci; assembly: GCF_036365525.1. Classification (NCBI taxonomy): domain Eukaryota; kingdom Metazoa; phylum Chordata; class Chondrichthyes; order Heterodontiformes; family Heterodontidae; genus Heterodontus; species Heterodontus francisci. The sequence goes on along the minus strand of NC_090389.1, from coordinate 93,432,121 downwards.
ACCGGCCTCCAATCTGAAAAACAACCCTCCACTACCACCCTCTGCCTCCTGTCACCAAGCCAATTCTGTATCCAATTTGCTAGCTCACCCTGGATCCCATGTGTTCGAACCTTCTGGACCAGCCTACCATGCGGGACCTTGTCAAAGGCCTTGCTAAAGTCCATGTAGACAACGTCCATCGCCCTGCCCTCGTCAATCCTCTTGGTCACCTCCTCGAAAAACTCAGTCAAATTTGTGAGACATGATTTCCCACGCACAAAGCCATGCTGACTATCCCTAATCAGACCATGCCTTTCCAAATGCAGATAAATCCTGTCTCTCAGAATCCCTTCCAATAACTTTCCCACCACTGATGTAAGGCTCACCGGCCTGTAGTTCCCTGGCTTATCCCTGCTGCCCTTCTTAAATAAAGGCACAACATTAGCTATCCTCCAGTCTTCCGGTACCTCACCCGTGGCTAACAATGATACAAAAATCTTGGCCAGGGCCCCAGCAATCTCCTCCCTTGCTTCCCATAGCATCCCAGGATACACCTGGTCAGGCCCTGGGGATTTATCCACCTTAATGCGCTTCAAAACCTCCAACACCTCCTCCTTTGTAATGTTGATATGCTCCAGGATATCGCTGTTCCCTCCCTTGAACTCATTTGCATGATGGTTACTGCATTTCAAGGTAGTTCACAGTACATGAAGCACTTCCTGAGCAACTCGATTGGACAATATATCTTGCATCTTTGTCACTTACTGCAACTTGGCCTCCTTCTTCATCAAGATATTTCTTCACATCATTCAGGGCTGTTGATGCACATTGTCTGCAGACAGAAAGCCATTAGACAATCAATCGGCATCTTGCATACGTCTACAATGGTTGATAAACAACAAACATACATGATATTAAGGAACTGAAGCCCACTGAGCATTACCTTCGGATTTGCAAGCCTTCTTCATTGTCAGGAAGGAAAAACTCAAAGGATTTATAGGTCTTCACCAGGTCACGTCGATACTGCCCAACATTAAATGCTGTGAAGATAGAAGAATTATCCATTTGGACACTACCTAACATCAATGGATTGCTGTGAGAATGTGTTACACACCTCAAATACCAACACAAACTCATTTAAGTACAATATTTCACGGAGTTTTGATATGAATCTTCACAAGGAAACAAAACATCATAAAACTTGCCATTCTTCATACCTAAGAGTATATGATATTGTGACATTAGCACTGTGATCCCAAAACTTACAGCCAGGCAATCTCTACATAGGAGATGTATATAAGCAATGAAACTCAAGTTCAAATCCATGGAAAAGCATCCCCAATGGATTGAAGGATAAACACACTGCAAGACGAGATGTGATTTGATACCAAGCTATACAGACCTTGATCTCATCCCCAGTATGTAGAGTTAGCTGATCTCAGCCAAAGTGGCTCTACAATTAATCAGCCATGGAATGAGTGACAAAAACAGTCGGAGTTCCTGCTCATGATCCGTGGCCAACTCCTGCTACAGCATACACACGTGTGAACGCTGGGTGAGGAGATTGGCACTGATGGTACACCTTGCCCTTACTCAACCTTCAATATCTAACATATCAGAGGCCTACTTGGGTCAGGTGCCCAAGGTGCTCCAGTTCAGACAGAACGATGATTCAACTAGAGTCACCTCAGGGGAGCTAATCATAGAATCTTACAATACAGAAGGAGGATTTTGGCCCATCACCCCTGTTGTCAACGAGAGAAAGGGCAGTTCCAAACTTAGGAAATTAAGTTGGGCAGGTATGAGACGTATCAGTGGGAGAGCACTTTGGTGGTAGTGATCATAATAATTAGATTTAGCATAGTTATGGAGAAACAAAGATAGGCCAAGGTTAAACTTTTAAATTGGGCAAAAGCTAATTCTACCAAGCTGAGATATGATATGGCAAAAGTAGACTGGAAACTGCTATTTAAAAGGTAAATCAGTGTTAGAGCAGTGGGAGACATTTAAGAAGAGTTACAGAGGGTTCAGAACAAATGTTCCCATAAAGAACTTTTGGGACTCCCAAATTTAGACTCTCCCCTCCCTGCCAGGTGGCAAAGAGCATGCAGAGTAGAATAAAGCAAAAAAGAGAAACTTATGTCAGATACCAGGAGCTCAACAGTGCAAAAAGCCTATAGTGCAGGGGTGAAATTAGAAAGGAAATTAGGAAAGCAAAGAGAGGGCATGAAAAATTATTGTCAAGTAAGATCAAGGAAAAGCCAAAGATGTTTTATAAATATATAAGAGCAAGAGGATAACTAAGGAAAGAGTAGGGTCTACTAGAGACCAAAAAGGTAATGTGTGTGAGGAGGCGCAAGATGCAGGCATAGTTCTTAATGAATACTTTGCAGACAATAAATGGAAGAATATGGAAAAGTGTAGAGGAACGGACAGACCATGGACTGCATGTCCACAGATCCCTGAAGATAAACAGGTAGATAAGGTGATTATGAAGGCATATGGTATACTTTCCTTTATTAACTGAGGTATGGAAATAAGATCAGAGAGGTTATGCTGGAACTGTATAAAACACCAGTTAGACCACAACTAGAGTACTGTGTACAGTTCTGGTCACTGCATTGCAAGAAGGAAGCAATCAAACTAGAGAGGGTACAGAGAAGATCTATGAAGGTGTTGCCAGAAATGAATAATTTTAGCTCTGAGAAAAGACTGGAGAGGCTGGGGTTGTTTTCTTTCGAACAGAGGAGGTTAAGGGAGATTTAATTGAAGTGTATAAAATTTTGGGGGACCTAAATAGAGTAGATGGGAAGGATCTATTTTCCTTAGCAGAGAGATCAATAACCAGGGGGCACAAATTTGAATTAATTGACAGAAGGATTAGAGGGAAGTTGAGAAATTTTTTCACCCAGATAGTGCTAAGGGTCTGGAACTCTCTGCCTGAAAGGGTGGTAGAGCCAGAAACCCTCATTGAATTTAAAAAGTACGTGGATATGCACTTGAAGTGCCGTAACCTACAGGTCCATAGACGAAGTACTGGAAAGTAGGTTTAGGCCTGATAGCTCTTTTTGGCCAGGACAGACACGATCAGCCAAGTGGCCTCCTTCTGGTCTATGTTTCTATATGCCAACTCTTTGAAATTAATCTCATGTCCCCCTGCACTTTCCCCGTAGCTCTACAAATTTCCATTTTTCAAGTATTTATCCAATGCCCTTTTGAAAGTTATTATTGAATCTGCTTCCACCATCCTTTCAGCCAGAACATTCCAGATCACAACAGCTCACTGTGTAAAAGAAACTCCCCAGATCGCCTCTGGCTCTTTACCAGTTATTTCAAATCTGTGTCTTCTGGTACTAACTCTCCTGCCACTGGAAACAATTTCTCCCTATCCATTCTATCAAAACTGCTCATAATTTTGAACATCCCTATGAAATCTGCTCTCAACCTTCTCCGCTCTAAGAATAACAATCCCAGTTTCTCTAGTCTGCCCATGTAACTGAAGTCTCTTATCCTTGGCACCATTCTGGTAAATTTCTTCGGCATTCTCTCGAAGACCTGACATCTTTCCTAAAGTGTGGTGTCCTAAAGCTACAGGAGAAATGCCGTGAACAACAGATGCCCCTCTACGTTGCTTTCATTGATCTCACCAAAGCCTCTGACCTCGTCAGCAGACGTGGTCTCTTCAGACTACTAGAAAAGATCGGATGTCCACCAAAACTACCAGTCCGATAAACAACCGTTCAACACTATTTTCTGCCATCTATCCCTTATCTAATTTTATACCTGTTTGGTGATTGCCTTTAAGATCTTAGTATGCTAATGAGCCAGGTGCTAGGATGCAGTCATGTGACTACATGCCAGTCTCACTCAGCTACTGTAACACTTCGAGGCAAGACCTGTAAATAGATAGCTCTGTACCATATATAGTTGTTAGTTATTTAATAAATCTGTTTTGAGATCTTCAAACAATCTGAACTCCACACATCTCATTTTATGTTGCATCAGAAAACATTAAGAAGTTTCTCATTACACGGTGGCAGCGGTGGGATACAAAAAGCTTCTCATTTTAGTACCCACAGTCACTGCCACTTCAATCCTTGGGCTTTAATTATGGTAACAAATCTATTATGTGTCACTTTGTCAAACACCTTTTGAAAGTCACAACACATCAACCACATTGCCATCATCAACCCTCTCCATTATTTCATTCAAGAACTCAACCAAATTGGTCAGATACAATTTTCCTTTAATAAATCTATGCTGGCTTTCAGTTATGAGCCCATTTTCTTCCAAATGACAATTAATTTTGTCCCAGATTACTGTCTGTAAAAATTGTCTCACCACCAGCATTAGGCTGACTGGCCTGTAGTTATTGGGTTTATCCTTCTCCCCTTTTTAAACAAGAGTGTAATATTTGCAAAGCTCCAGTCCTCTGGCACCACCCCCATACTGAAGGAGGATTGGAAGATTGTGGTTAGAGCCTCCATTATTTCCATCCTTACTTCCCTCAGCAGCCTGGGATGCATCCCATCTGGACTTTTCCACTTTGACCACTGTCAAATACCTCCTCTTAATTTATTTTTATCCTATCCAATTTCTGTATTACTGCAACATCTTCTTTAATGAAGACAGATGCAAAGTACTCATTTAGTACCTCAGTCACACCCTTTGCATCTACAAGGTTTTTTTAATGGGCACTATTTTGACTACCCTTTTACTCTGTGTTTACAAAAGAATCTCTTGTTTCTTTTTATGTTACCTGCTAATCTATTCACACACACTTCCTTTGTTCCTCATTCTTTTTTCAGTTTTCCACTGCATTTTTGAATTCAGCTTAGTTCTCCATTATAGTATGACATTTATCATACGTTTAGTTCTGCTGTTTCACTTTAATCACGATATATTTAATCATTTTTTTTGTTCATTCATGGGATATGGGCGTCACTGGCCAGGCCAGCATTTATTGCCCATCCCTAATTGCCTTTGAGAAGGTGATGGTGAGCTGCCTTCTTGAACTGCTGCAGTCCATGTGGGGTAGGTACACCCACAGTGCGGTTAGGAAGGGAGTTCCAGGATTTTGACCCAGCAACAGGGAAGGAACGACGATATAATTCCAAGTCAGGATGGTGTGCGGCTTGGAGGGGAACTTGCAGGTGGTGGTGTTCGCATGCATTTTCTGCCTTTGTCCTTCTAGTTGGTAGAGGTCACAGGTTTGGAAGGTGCTGTCTAAGGAGCCTTGGTGTCTTGCTGCAGTGCATCTGGTAGATGGTACACACTGCTGCCACTGTGCGTCGGTGGTGAATGCATGTGGATGGGGTGCCAATCAAGCGGGCTGCTGTGTCCTGGATGGTGTCGAGCTTCTTGAGTGTTGTTGGAGCTGCACCCATCCAGGCAAGTGGAGAGTATTCCATCATACTCCTGACTTGTGCATTGTAGATGGTGGAGAGGCTTTGGGGAGTCAGGAGGTGAGTTGCTTGCCACAGGACTCCTAGCCTCTGACCTGCTCTGGTAGCCACGATATTTATATGGCTATTCCAGTTCAGGGATGGGATTAGAATAGTTAGGTGCTAGATGGCCGGCACAGACACGTGGGCTGAAGGGCCTGTTTCCGGGCTGTATAACTCTTTTGAGTTTCTGGTCAATGGTAGCCCCTAGGATGTTGATAGTGGGGGTTTCAGTGATGGTAATGCTACTGAATGTCAAGGGGAGATGGTTAGATTCTGTCTTGTTAGAGATGATCATTGCCTGGCACTTGTGTGGCGCAAATGTTACTTGCCACTTATCAGCCCAAGCCTGGATATTGTGCAAGACGTGCTATATTTCTACATGGACTGCTTCAGTATCTGAGGAGTCACGAATGGTGCTGAGCATTGTGCAATCATCAGCGAACATCCCCACTTCTGAGCTTATGATTGTAGGAAGGTCATTGATGAAGCAGCTGAAGATGGTTGGGCCTAGGACAGTACCCTGAGGAACTCCTGCAGTGATGTCCTGGAGCTCAGATGATTGACCTCCAACAACACAACCATCTTCCTTTGCATTAGGTATGCCTCCAACCAGCGGTGAGTTTTCCCCCGATTCCCATTGACTCCAGTTTTGCTAAGGCTCCTTGATGCCATACTCGGTCAAATGCTGCCTTGATGTCAAGGGCAGTCACTCTCACCTCACCTCTTGAGTTCAGCTCTTTTGTCCATGTTTGAACCAGGGTTGTAATGAAGTCAGGAGCTGAGTGGCCCTGGCAGAACCCAAACTGAGCATCACTGAGCAGGTTATTGCTAAGCAAGTGCCGCTTTATGGCACTGTTGATGACATGTTCCATCACTTTACTGATGATTGAGAGTTGGCTGATGGGGCAGTAATTGGCTGGGTTGGACTTGTCCTGCTTTTTGTGTACAGGGCATACCTGGGCAATTTTCTACATTGCCGGGTAGACGCCAGTGTTGTAGCTGTACTGGAACAGCTTGGCTAGGGTCAAGGCAAGTTCTGGAGCACAGGTCTTCAGTATTATTGCCGGACTACTGTCAGGGCCCATAGCCTTTGCAGTATCCAGTGCCTTCAGTCGTTTCTTGATATCACACGGAGTGAATCGAATTGGCTGAAGACTGGCATCTGTGATGCTGGGGACTTCAGGAGGAGGCAGAGATGGATCATCAACTCTGCACTTCTGGCTGAAGATTGTTGCAAATGCTTCAGCCTTATCTTTTGCACTGATGTGCTGGCTCCCCCATCATTGAGGATGGGGATGTTTGTGGAGCCACCTCCTCCAGTTAGTTGTTTAATTGTCCACCACCATTCATGGCTGGATGTGGTAGGACTGTAGAGTTTAGATCTGATCCATTGGTTATGGGATCGCTTAGCTCTGTCTATCGCATGCTGCTTACGCTGTTTGGCATGCAGATAGTCCTGTGTTGCAGCTTCACCAGGCTGACACCTCATTTTCAGGTATGCCTGGTGCTGCTTCTGGCATGTCCTCCTGCACTCTTCACTGAACCAGGGTTGGTCTCCTGGCTTGATGGTAATGGTAGAGTGGGGGATATGCTGGGCCATGAGGTTACAGATTGTGGTTGAGTACAGTTCTGCTGCTGCTGATGGCCCACAGCGCCTCAAGGAATGCCCAGTTTTGTGTTGCTAGATCTGTTCGAAATCTATCCCATTTAGCACGATGGTAGGGCCACACAACACGAAGGAGGGTATCCTCAATATGAAGACAGGACTTCGTCTCCACAACGATTGTGCGGTGGTCACTCCTACCAATACCGTCATGGACAGATGCATCGGCAGCAGGCAGATTGGTGAGCACAAGGTCAAGTATGTTTTCTTGTTGGTTCCCTCACCACCTATCGCAGACCCAGTCTAGCAGCTATGTTCTTTAGGACTCGGCCAGCTCGGTCAGTAATGGTGCTATGAAGCCATTCTTGGTGATAGACATTGAAGTCCCCCACCCAGAGTAAATTCTGTGCCCTTGCCACCCTCAGTGCTTCCTTCAAGTGCTGATCAACATGGAGGAGTACTGACTCATCAGCTGAGGGAGGGCGGTAGGTGGTAATCAGTAGGTGTTTACCTTGCCCATGTTTGACCTGATGCCATGAGACTTCATGGGGTCCGGAGTGGATGTTGAGGACTCCCAGGGCAGCTCCCTCCCTACTGTATACCACTGTGCCGCCACCTCTGCTGGGTCTGTCCTGCCAGTGGGACAGGACATACCCAGGGATGGTGATGGCAGTATCTGGGACATTGTCTGTCAGGTATGATTACGTGAGTATGACTATGTCAGGCTGTTGCTTGACTAGTCTGTGGGACAGCTCTCCCAACTTTGGCACAAGCCCCCAGATGTTAGTAAGGAGGACTTTGCAGGGTCGACAGGGCTGGGTTTGCCGTTGTCGTTTCCGGTGCCTAGGTCGATGCTGGGTGGTCCGTCCGGTTTCATTCTTTTTTCGTGACCTTTTATCATCCAGGGAGTTCTAGCTTTGGAAACCCTTCCTCTTCCCCTTGTGGAAATATGTTTAGTCTGTACCCGAACTATCTCCTTTCTGCAGGTCTCCCATTGCTCATTTACTGTTTTACCTGCCAATCTCCGATTCCAATCCATCTGGAACGGTTCCTGCAAATTGGAAGTTAGCAAATGCCATCCCACTATTTAAGAAGGGAGGGAGAGAGAAAACAGGGAACTACAGATCTGTTAGCCTTATATCAGTAGTAGGGAAAATGCTAGAATCTATTCTAAAGGATGTGATAAATAGACACTTGGATAATAATGGTCTGATCGGCATAGTCAACATGGATTTATGAATGGGAAATCATGTTTGATGACCCTGTTAGAGTTTTTTCAGAATGTTACCAACAGAATTGATAAAGGGGAGTCGGTGGAGGTAGTAAAGCTGGATTTTCAGAAGGCTTTTGATAAAGTCCCCAACAGGAGGTTGGTTAGCAAATTAAAGCACATAGGATAGGAGTTAATATACTGGCATGGATTAAGGATTGGTTAACAGGCAGAAAGCAGAGAGTAGGAATAAAAAGGTCATTCTCGCGTTGGCAGGCTGTGACTAGTAGGGTACCACAAGAATCAGTACTTAGGCCCCAGCGTTCAAAATATATATCAATGATTTGGATGTGGGGACCAAATGTAATATCTCCAAGTTCGCGGAAGACGCAAAACTAGGTGGGAATGTGTATTGTGAGGAAAATGCAAAGTGGCTTCAAGGGGATTTGGACGGATTTAGTGCAAGAAAATGGCAGATAGAACACAATGTGGAAAAATGTGAGGTTATCCACTTTGGCAGGAGGAATAGATGTGCAGAGTATTTCTTAAATGTTAAGAGATTAGAAAGTGTAGATGTACAAAGGGACCTGGATGTCCTTGTCAATAAGTCACTGAAAGCTAACATGCAGGTGCAGCAAGCAATTAAGAAGGCTAATGGTATGTTAGCCTTTATCGCAAGAGGATTTGAGTACAGGAGTAGTGAAGTCTTGCTTCAATTGCACATAACGTTGGTTGGACTGCACCTGGAGTACTATGTGCAGTTTTGGTCCCCTTAACTTAGGAAGGATATTATTGCCATAGAGGGAGTGTAACGAGGGCTCACTAGACTTGTTCCTGGGATGGTGGGACTGTCCTATAAAGAGAGAATGGAGAAACTGGGCCTGTATTTTGTAGAGGTTCAAAGAATGAGAGGTGATCTCATTGAAACCTACTAAATACTTAAAGGGATAGACAGGGTAGATGCAGCTAAGATGTGGGAGTCTCGAACCAGGGGAAACAATTTGAAAATGAGAAAGCCACGTAGTAAAGAGATGAGGCGAAATTTCTTTACTCAGAGGGTTGTGAATCTTTGGAATTCTCTACCCCAGAGGGCTGTGGAAGCTCAGTCATTGAGCTTGTTTAAAGCAGAGATTGACAGATTTCTAAATACCAATGACATAAAGGGATCTGGGGATAGTGTGGGAAAAAGGCATTGAAGTGGATGATCAGCCATGATCGTATTGAATGGCGGAGTAGGCTCGATGGGCTGAATGGCCTACTCCTGCCCCTATGTTCCTATATCTGGGTCAGATACCTTTTCAACACTGAAATTAGCCCCTTTCCAGTCGACTATCTTTGATTGTTCCGTGTCCCTTTCCATTACTACTTTAAACTTAATATCGTGATCACTGTTTCCTAAATGCTCCCCCACTGAAATGCACTCCAGTTGCCCCACTTCATTCCCTACAACTAGATCCAGCAGTGCATCCTTCCTCACTGGGCTACAAACACACATATCAATAAATTCTCCTGTACACACTTCAGGAATTCCTCATCCCCTACCTCCCCACAACCACTGCCCTTCGCACTGTTCCCCCAAAATCACCCAGAAATACTAGACAACCAAGGAACTTGCAAAAATGAGTAACTGAAAGAAATTATTATTAATAAAGAGGTAGTACTTGTAAAATTAACTGGTTGATAAATCTCCGGACCAAATGAGTTTATTTATTCGTTCCAGGGATGCGGGCATCACTGGCTAGGCTAGCATTTATTGCCCATCCCTAATTGACCTTGAGCTGGTGGTGAGCTGCCTTCTTGAACCGCTGCAATCCATGTGGGGTAGATATACCTACAGTACGGTTAGGAAGGGAGTTCCAGGATTTTGACCCAGCGACAGTGAAGCAACGGTGCTATAGTTCCAAGTCAGGATGGTGTGCAGCTTGGAGGGGAACTTGCAGGTGGTGGTATTCCCATCTGCTGCCCTTTTCCTTCGAGGTGGTCGAGGTCGCGGGTTTGGAAGGTGCTGTCTAAGGAGCCTTGGTGTGTTGCTGCAGTGCATCTTGTAAATGGTACACACTGCTGCCACTGTGCGTCAGTGGCAGAGGGAGTGAATGTTTGTGGATGGGGTGCCAGTCAAGCGGGTTGCTTTGCCCTGGATGGCGTCGAGCTTCTTGAGTGTTGTTGGAGCTGCACCCATCCAGGCAAGTAGAGAGTATTCCATCACACTCCTGACTTGTGCCTTACAGAGTCAGGAGGTGAGTTAATCATTGCGGGATTCCTAGCCTCTGACCTGCTCTTGTAGCCACAATATTTATATGGCTACTTCAGTTCAGTTTCTGGTCAATGGTAACCCCCCAGGATGTTAATAGTGGGGGATTCAGCGATGGTAATGCCATTGAATGTCGAGGGGAGATGGTTAGATTCTCTCTTGTTGGAGATGGTCATTGCCTGGCACTTGTGTGGTGCGAATGTTACTTGACACTTATCAGCCCAAGCCTGGATATTGTCCAGGCCTTGCCGCATTTTTAAATGGACTGCTTCAGTATCTGAGTCGTGAATGGCGCTGAACATCAGCGAACATCCCCACTTCTGACCTTATGATTGAAGGAAGGTCATTGATGAAGCAGCTGAAGATGGTTGGGCCTAGGACAGTACCCTGAGGAACTCCTGCAGTGATGTCCTGGACTGAGACGATTGACCTCCAACAACCGCAACCATCTTCCATTGCGCCAGGTATGACTCCAACCAGCGGAGAGTTTGCTCCCGGATTCCCATTGACTCTAGTTTTGCTAGGGCTGCTTGATACCATACTCGGTCAAATGCCACCTTGATGTCAAGGCCAGTCACTCTCACCTCACCTCTTGAATTCAGTTCTTTTGTCCATGTTTGAACCAAGGCTGTAATGAGGTCAGGAGCTGAGTGGCCCTGGTGGAACCCAAACTGAGCATCACTGAGCAGGTTATTGCTAAACAAGTGCCACTTAACAGCAGTGTCGATGACACCTTCCATCACTTTATTGATGATGAGAGTAGACTGATGGGGCGGTAATTGGCTGGGTTGGACTTGTCCTGCTTTATGTGTACAGGACATACCTGGGCAATTTTCCACATTGCTGGGTAGATGCCAGTGTTGTAGCTGTACTGGAACAGCTTGGCTAGGGGCACGGCAAGTTCTGGAGCACAGGTCTTCAGTACTATTGCCGGAATATTGTCAGGATGCACAGCCTTTGCAGTATCCAGTGCCTTCAGTTGTTTCTTGATATCATGCGGAGTGAAATGAATTGGCTGAAGTCTGGCATCTGTGATGCTGCCGACTTCAGGAGGAGGCAGAGATGGATCATAGTCATAGACATAGTCATAGAGAGATACAGCACTGAAACAGGCTCTGCACTTCTGGCTGAAGATTGTTGAAAATGCTTCAGCCTTATTTTTTGCACTGATGTGCTGGTCTCCCCCATCACTGAGGTTGGGGATATTTGTAGAGCCACCTCCTTCTGTTAGTTGTTTAATTGTCCACCACCATTCACGACTGGATGTGGCAGGACTGCAGAGCATAGATCTGAACTGTTGGTTATGGGATCGCTCAGCTGTCTATCGCATGCTGCTTACGCTGTTTGGGATGCAAGTAGTCCTGTGTTGTAGCTTCACCAGGCTGACGCATCATTTTGAGGTATGCCTGGTGCTGCTTCTGGCATGCCCTCCTGAACTCTTCACTGAACCAGGGTTGGTCTCCTGGCTTGATGGTAATGGTAGAGTGGGGGATATGCTGGGCCATGAGGTTACAGATTGTGGTTGAGTAGAATTCTGCTGCTGATGGCCCACAGCACCTCATGGATGCACAGTTTTGAGTTGCTAGATCTGTTCTAAATCTATCCTATTTAGCATGGTGGTAGTGCCATATAACATGATGGAAGGTATCCTCAATTTGAAGACGGGACTTCGTCTCCACAAGGACTGTGCGGTCCACTCCTACCAATACTGTCATGGACAGATGCATCTGCGACAGGCAAATTGGAGAGGACAATGTCAACTATGTTTTTCCCTCTTGTTGGTTCCCTCACCACCTACCGTAGACCCAGTCCTATAGCAGCTGTGCCCTTTAGAACTCAGCCAGCTCGGTCAGTAGTGGTGCTACTGAGCCACTCTTGGTGATGGACATTGAAGTCCCCCACCCAGAGTACATTCTGCGCCCTTGCCACCCTCAGTGCTTCCTCCAAGTGGTGCTCAACATGGAGAAGCACTGATTCATCAGCTGGGGGTGGTAGGTGGTAATCAGCAGGAGGTCTCCTTGCCCACGTTTGACCTGATGGAATGAGACTTCATAGAGTCTGGAGTCAATGTTGAGGACTCCCAGGGCAAATCTATATCGACTGCATACCACTGTGTTGCCACCTCTGCTGGGTCTGACCTGCCGGTGGGACAGGACATACCCGGGGATGGTGATGGTGGTGTCTGGGACATTGCCCGTAAGGTATGATTCCGTGAGTATGACTATGTCAGGCTGTTGCTTGACTAGTCTGTGGGACAGCTCTCCCAACTTTGGCACAAGCCCCCGGATGTTAGTAAGGAGGACTTTGCAGGGTCGACAGGGCTGGGTTTGCCATTGTCGTTTCCAATGCCTAGGTCAATGCCGGGTGGTTCGTTCGGTTTCATTCCTTATTGACTTCGTAGCGGTTAGATACAACTGAGTGGCTTGCTAGGCCATTTCAGATGACATCTTACATTTAAGAGTTAACCACATTGCTGTGGATCTGGAGTCACATTTAGGCCAGACCAGGGAAAGACACCAGATTTCCTTCCCTAAAGGACATTAGTGAACCAGATGGGTTTTTACAACAATCGACAATGGTTTCATGGCCATCATTAGACTAGCTTTTAATTCCATATTTTTATTAATTGAATTCAAATTCCACCTTCTGCCGTGGTAGAATTTGAACTCGTCCCCAGAACAATACCCTGGGTCTCTGGATTACTAGTCCAGTGACAATACCACTACACCACCGCCTCCCCAGAGTGTTGAAGGAGGTGGCTATAGAGATAGTGGATGCATTGGTGGTTATTTTTCAAAATTCTACAAATACTGGAAAGGTTCCTGCAGACTGAAAAGTAGCAAATGTAACACCACTATTTAAGAAAGGAGGGAGAGAAAATGAGGAACTGCAGACCTGTTAGTTTGACGTCAGTAGAAGGGAAAATGTAAGAATCTGTTATAAAAGATGTGATAACTAGACACTTAGAAAATAATGATGTGATTGGGCAGAGTAAACATGGATTTATGAAAGGGAAATCATGTTTGACAAACCTGTTGAGTTTTTTGAGGATGTTATTTGTAGCACAGATACAGGAGATTCCTGAATTTTCAGAAGGCTTTTGATAAGGTCCCACACAGGAGGTTAGCAAACAAAATTAGAGCACATGGGATTGGGAGTAATATACTGGCATGGATTGAGAATTGGTTAACAGACAGAAAGCACAGAGTAGGAATAAACGGGTCATTCACAGATGGCAGGCTGTTACTAGTGGGGTACCACAAGGATTAGTGCTGGGTTCACAATCTATATCAATGATTTGGATGTGGGGATCAAATGTAATATTTCCAAATTTGCCAATGAGACAAAACTAGGTGGAAATGTAAGTTGTGAGGAGGCTTCAAGGGGATTTGGACAGGCTAAGTGAATGGGCAAGAACATGGCAGATGAAATATAATGTGAATAAGTGTGACCACTTTGGAGGAAAAAACAGAAAGACAGAGTATTTCTTAAATGATGAGAGGTTGGGAAGTGTTGATGTCCAAAGGGACCTGGGTGTCCTTGTTCATGAGTCACTAAAGGCTAGCATGCAGGTGCAGCAAGCTATTAGAGAGGCAAATGGTATGTTGGCTTTCATCGCAAGGAGTTTTGAGTACAAGAATAAAGAAGTCTTGCTGCAATTGTATATAACCTTGGTGAGACCGTACCTGGAGTATTGTGTACAGTTTTGGTCTCCTCATCTAAGGAAGGATATACTTGCCATAGAGGGAGTGCAGAGGTTCACGAAACTAATCCCTGGAATAGGGGAATTGTCTGAGGAGAGATTGCAGCAACTTGGCCTGTTTTCTCTGGAGTTTTGAAGAATGAGAGGTGATCTCATTGAAACTTCCAAAATTCTTACAGGATGTGACAGGGAGGATATAGATAGAATGTTTCCCCAGGCTGGTGGGTCTAGAACTAGGGGAATACAGTCTCAGAATAAGCGGCAGGCCATTTAAGACTGCGAAGAGAAGGAATTTCTTTACTCAGAGGGTGGTGAATCTTTGGAATTCTCCACCCCAGAAGGCTGTGGAAGCTCTAATCATTGAGCGTGTTCAAGACAGAAATCGATAGTTATCTGGATACTAATGAGATCAAGGGATATGGGGATAGCGTGGGAATGTGGCATTGAGGTAGATGATCAGCTATGATCTAATTGAACGGTGGAGCAGGCTCGATGGGCTGAATGGTCTACTCCTGCTTCTATGTTCCCCATTCTATATTAGGATAATTGAAGTCCCTGTTATCACTACTCTATAGCTTTTACATCTTTGAGGTTTGCTTGCAGATTTGCTCCTCCATCTCTTTCCCACTAGTCCCCATGGAACCATATTCCTGCAAGGTTCACTGTCAATTCCCATGCTAACTATGAGGGTAGTGCTTTCCATGCAATGTACTGGATTTTTTTCTTCATACTATAATTGAAAGATCACTTTCCCTCCTTAGTCACCTGGTACCACACACTATCTCTAGTTAAGGTGCTCCACACTGTCATCAAGGACCAGCTTGAAGTAATGGTATGGCATGTATTATATATGTCAGTGGGCTTGTTTAGAAGCAATGATAAAACTGCAAACCCCAGGTTTTACTGAATTAAAATGCAGTAAATCTGATCCAGTCAATTTTTACATGATGAATTTCTGGGATGTACTCCAATAAATCGTACAGTTATACCAACAACCTGAATCTTTACTCCTGTACACTGGTTAGGATCGACGTTAAAAATATAACACAAAATATTTCTGTTGGATGGGGAAGTACTGAGCACACCACTAACCCAACAAAATATATTGGCTAAAAACAGCTCAGCAAAACACACCAGACCCAAACTATGACTTGAGCCCAACTCCCAACAGTTTACATGTGCTAACAAACCAGCTTTATTCACGACTGAGTCTGAGTTACTGAGGAACCCTGACTAGCCATTCTGTGGAGTTACTGGGTGGACCCTCCCTTTAACCTGAATTAACTTTTAATCACTTTTAACTGGAATACAAGGGTGTATGAAACATGGATGAAGCTGTGGACAGTAACAACTAACAGTCGGACTATACTGCATGACTTATTCATGGCAGTGGGAATTCTGACTGGCCAGAGATGCAAGTTCACGACAGAAAAACAAAATAGGTGCATAATTTAAAACCTGTCTATAATATTGATGGCCTTCCTCATCACAGCCTCACTGAAATACTAACGTTTAATCACCAATAAAACCGAGCTCCTTAACACAGCAACTGCTCCATTGAAATGGCAGAGTTTATCCTGTTTGATGGTATCATCCATGTCTTGCATAAATCTAGGAACATCACTCAATTTGACACCAAGTGCATGAATTTTAAAAGCTATGAAAATACAGGCAGTTACTGCAGGTGAATTGGGGAGAAAGTCTCATTCCTTAGCTCCATTTGCCCAGTCTTGAGTCAGGCTTGCTCTTCATCGGAGACTAATTTTTAATTCGCTCTCAGATGTGGACATTGCGGGAAAGCTGGCAGTTATTGCCCATTCCTAGTTGGACGGAGAAGATAGTGGTAGGCCACCTTCTGGAACCTCTGGTGAAGGTTTTGATACGACAGAACTGATTTCATGGGCCACTTCAGAAGACAGTTAAAAGTAATGCACTTTGGTGCAAAATTTATTGAATTTGGTTTCACAAAGGACCGGTATTTGAATTCATCATTTCTGGTTTGCCAAGGCTGTGTTCTATCCACTGAACCCCCCCCTCCCCGCTGAACACCCCCAAAAGTCTGTACCCACTGTTCGCAACCTGACCCCGACAATTTGCACACACCGATTCCCCCCGACAATCTGTACCCACCGATTCCCCCCCGACAACCTGCACCCACCGATTCCCCCCCGACAACCTGCACCCACTGATCCCCCCCCGACAATCTGTACCCACCGATCCCCCCCCCCCGACAATCTGTACCCTCCGATCCCCCCGACAATCTGCACCCACCGATACCCCCCCGACAATCTGCACCCACCGATCGCCCCCCGACAATCTGCACCCATCGATCACCCCCCCCGACAATCTGCACCCACCGATCCCCCCCCGACAATCTGCACCCGCCGATCACCCCCCCCGACAATCTGCACCCACCGATCCCCCCGACAAACTGCACCCACCGATCCCTCCCCCGACAATCTGCACCCACCGATCACCCCCCACCCCCCGACAATCTGCACCCACCGATCACCCCACCCCCGACAATCTGTACCCACCGATCCCCCCCGGACAAACTGCACCCACCGATACCCCCCCCGACAATCTGTACCCACCGATCCCCCCCCCGACAATCTGCACCCACCGATCACCCCCCACCCCCGACAATCTGCACCCACCGATCACCCCACCCCCGACAATCTGTACCCACCGATCCCCCCCCGGACAAACTGTACCCACCGATCCCCCCCCCGACAATCTGTACCCACCGATCCCCCCCCGACAATCTGTACCCACCGATCACCCCCCCGACAATCTGTACCCACCGATCCCCCCCCGACAATCTGTACCCACCGATCCCCCCCCGACAATCTGTACCCACCGATCCCCCCCCCCGACAATCTGTACCCACCGATCCCCCCCCGGACAAACTGTACCCACCGATCCCCCCCCCGACAATCTGTACCCACCGATCCCCCCCCGGACAAACTGTACCCACCGATCCCCCCCCCGACAATCTGTACCCACCAATCACCCCCCCCCGACAATCTGCACCCACCGATCACCCCACCCCCGACAATCTGTACCCACCGATCCCCCCCGACAATCTGTACCCACCGATCACCCCCCCGACAATCTGTACCCACCGATCCCCCCCCGACAATCTGTACCCACCGATCCCCCCCCGACAATCTGTACCCACCGATCCCCCCCCCCCGACAATCTGTACCCACCGATCCCCCCCCACCGACAATCTGCACCCACCGATCACCCCACCCCCGACAATCTGTACCCACCGATCCCCCCCCCGACAATCTGCACCCACCGATCCCCCCCCCGACAATCTGTACCCACCGATCCCCCCCCGACAATCTGTACCCTCCGATCCCCCCGACAATCTGCACCCACCAATCCCCCCCCCGACAATCTGCACCCACCGATCCCCCACCGACAATCTGCACCCACCGATCCCTCCCCCGACAATCTGTACCCACCGATCCCCCCGACAATCTGCACCCACCGATCACCCCCCCCGACAATCTGCACCCACCGATCCCCCCCCCGACAATCTGCACCCACCGATCCCCCCCCCGACAATCTGCACCCACCGATCCCCCCCCGACAACCTGCACCCACCGATCCCCCCGACAATCTGTAACCCACCGATCCCCCCCCGACAATCTGTACCCACCGATCAGCCCCCCCCGACAATCTGTACCCACCGATTCCCCCCCCCCGACAATCTGTACCCACCGATCCCCCCCCACCGACAATCTGTACCCACCGATACCCCCCCCCGACAATCTGCACCCACCGATCACCCCACCCCCGACAATCTGTACCCACCGATACCCCCCCCCGACAATCTGCACCCACCGATCCCCCCCCCCGACAATCTGTACCCACTGATCCGCCCCCGACAATCAGCACCCACCGATCCCTCCCCCGACAATCTGCACCCACCGATCCCTCCCCCGACAATCTGTACCCACCGATCCCTCCCCCGACAATCTGTACCCACCGATCCCTCCCCCGACAATCTGTACCCACCGATCCCCCCGACAATCTGTACCCACCGATCCCCCCGACAATCTGCACCCACCGATCCCCCACCGACAATCTGCACCCACCGATCCGCCCCCGACAATCTGCACCCACCGATCACCCCCCCCCGACAATCTGCACCCACCGATCCCCCCCCCCCGACAATCTGTACCCACTGATCCGCCCCCGACAATCTGCACCCACCGATCACCCCCCCCCCCGACAATCTGCACCCACCGATCACCCCCCCGCGACAATCTGCACCCACCGATCACCCCCCCCGACAATCTGCACCCACCGATCCCCCCCCGACAAACTGCACCCACCGATCCCCCCACCGACAACCTGCACCCACCGATCCCCCCCCGACACCTTGCACCCACCGATCCCCCCCCCCGACAATCTGTACCCACCGATCCCCCCCCACCGACAATCTGCACCCACCGATCACCCCACCCCCGACAATCTGTACCCACCGATACCCCCCGGACAAACTGCACCCACCGATCCCCCCCTCTGACAATCTGTACCCACCGATCCCTCCCCCGACAATCTGCACCCACCGATCCCCCACCGACAATCAGCACCCACCGATCCCTCCCCCGACAATCTGCACCCACCGATCCCTCCCCCGACAATCTGCACCCACCGATCACCCCCCCCGACAATCTGCACCCACCGATCCCCCCCCCGACAATCTGCACCCACCGATCCCCCCCCGACAATCTGTACCCACTGATCCACCCCCAACAACCTGCACCCACCGATCCCCCCGACAATCTGTACCCACCGATCCCCCCCCGACAATCTGTACCCACCGATCACCCCCCCCGACAATCTGTACCCACCGATTCCCCCCCCCCGACAATCTGTACCCACCGATCCCCACCCCTGACAATCTGTACCCACCGATCCCCCCCCCGACAATCTGTACCCACCGATCCCCCCCCACCGACAATCTGTACCCACCGATACCCCCCCCCGACAATCTGCACCCACCGATCACCCCACCCCCGACAATCTGTACCCACCGATACCCCCCCCGACAATCTGCACCCACCGATCCCCCCCCCCGACAATCTGTACCCACTGATCCGCCCCCGACAATCAGCACCCACCGATCCCTCCCCCGACAATCTGCACCCACCGATCCCTCCCCCGACAATCTGCACCCACCGATCCCCCCCCGACAATCTGCACCCACCGATCACCCCCCCCCGACAATCTGCACCCACCGATCCCCCCCCCCCCGACAATCTGTACCCACTGATCCGCCCCCGACAATCTGCACCCACCGATCACCCCCCCCCGACAATCTGCACCCACCGATCACCCCCCCCCGACAATCTGCACCCACCGATCACCCCCCCCCGACAATCTGCACCCACCGATTCCCCCCCCGACAATCTGTACCCAGCGATTCCCCCCCGACAAACTGCACCCACCGATCCCCCCACCGACAACCTGCACCCACCGATCCCCCCCCGACACCTTGCACCCACCGATCCCCCCCCCCGACAATCTGTACCCACCGATCCCCCCCCCCGACAATCTGCACCCACCGATCACCCCACCCCCGACAATCTGTACCCACCGATACCCCCCCGACAATCTGTACCCACCGATCCCCCACCGACAATCTGCACCCACCGATCCCTCCCCCGACAATCTGTACCCACCGATCCCCCCGACAATCTGCACCCACCGATCACCCCCCCCGACAATCTGCACCCACCGATCCCCCCCCCGACAATCTGCACCCACCGATCCCCCCCCGACAATCTGTACCCACCGATCCACCCCCGACAACCTGCACCCACCGATCCCCCCGACAATCTGTACCCACCGATCCCCCCGACAATCTGTACCCACCGATCCCCCCCCGACAATCTGTACCCACCGATCCACCCCCGACAACCTGCACCCACCGATCCCCCCCCGACAATCTGTACCCACCGATCACCCCCCCCGACAATCTGTACCCACCGATTCCCCCCCCCCGACAATCTGCACCCACCGATCACCCCACCCCCGACAATCTGTACCCACCGATCCCCCCCCCCGACAATCTGTACCCACCGATACCCCCCGGACAAACTGCACCCACCGATCCCCCCCCCCGACAATCTGTACCCACCGATCCCCCCCCCCCGACTATATGCACCCACCGATCACCCCCCACCCCCGACAATCTGTACCCACCGATACCCCCCGGACAAACTGCACCCACCGATCCCCCCCCCCCGACAATCTGCACCCACCGATCCCCCCGACAATCTGTACCCACCGATTCCCCCCCACCGACAATCTGTACCCACCGATCCCCACCCCTGACAATCTGTACCCACCGATCCCCCCCCCGACAATCTGTACCCACCGATCCCCCCCCACCGACAATCTGTACCCACCGATACCCCCCCCCGACAATCTGCACCCACCGATCACCCCACCCCCGACAATCTGTACCCACCGATACCCCCCCCGACAATCTGCACCCACCGATCCCCCCCCGACAATCTGCACCCACCGATCCCCCCCCGACAATCTGCACCCACCGATCCCCCCACAATCTGTACCCACCGACCCCCCCCCCCGACAACCTGCACCCACCGATCCCCCCGACAATCTGCACCCACCGATCACCACCCCCGACAATCTGTACCCAGCGATTCCCCCCCGACAATCTGCACCCACCGAACACCCCACCCCCGACAATCTGCACCCACCGATCACCCCACCCCCGACAATCTGCACCCACCGATCCCCCCCGACAATCTGTACCCACCGATCCCCCCCCCCGACAATCTGTACCCACCGATCCCCCCCCCGACAATCTGCACCCACCGATCCCCCCCCTCAACAATCTGCACCCACCGATTCCCCCCCGACAATCTGCACCCACCGATCCCCCCCCCCCGACAATCTGCACCCACCG